>NW_025213479.1:12900-33467 GCF_004010195.1 Chiloscyllium plagiosum | reverse complement strand
ATGCCAGCTGCCTGCGCCTCACCCATATCCCTCGAATAGTTTCCTATCTCTGTATTTAAACTCTTTTATGGGTTTAAAAGTTATAATTGTACCCGCTGCTCCCACTTCCTCTTGCAGCTCGTTCTATCCATGCACTACCATTTCTGTAAGGAAATTTGCTCTCGGGACTCTTCTGAATCGTTTCTGATGCACCTTAAACCGAGACACTCCAGTGTTGGACTCCCTTCCAATCTTGGCTGTTCACTTTATCCGTGCCATTCTGACTGTATCAATTCTATAATGCTACCACTCCTCTGACACTGTCCAGAAAAAGAAGTCGCTACTTTTCCAACATCTCCATATAACTCAAACCTTCCAGTTCCAAGAACATACTTGTAAATTTGATCTCCAATCTTTCTCGGAAAGCAACTTTCGTCCGAAAGCAAAAGGAACAGAAATATAAAGCAGTATTCTAAAAGTGGTCCCCCCAATGTCCACCACAAGCACAAAATATTGTCCCAAAGCCTTAAGTCAATACTCTGACCAAAGAAGGCAAGCATGCAACATTGCCTTCTTTTCTACGATATCTACCTCTGATTCCACTTTCAATGAACTGTGCACTTGCACCCCAAGGCCCCTCTGTTCAACAACACTCCCCAGAGTCATACTATCTTGCAACAATGGGGCATGTCCTGCACTATTAATGATCGTGAAATCCCAAAACATGGTGCTCCAAAACTGAGTACTGCTGATTGCAGTTTCCGGACACATTTCCAATTGTCTGACAATCACCTCTGCTCTTTGCAGTTTTTCCTCTCTATTGGGTACAGCTTCTGCTTCTGCACTTGAACTAAGTGATCTGAGAGGATGGTGTCTTCAGCACTCGGATCCAGCTTCAATTTAATAGGATGTTGCCGGACCATGAACAGACTTTGGGAAATCAGGTTCTCACATACGTTCTCTGATTAATAGACAGTGAGAGATTGAAAGGTCAACGAGTAAGTGAGACAGGGACAGAGAAAGTTAAATGGATAAGATAAAGAGAGGGTTTAGGAAGAGAACGTAAAATATTCAGACACTTGAGGAATGAGACAAGGACAGACTTACAGGAAAATGGCGAGAAACGGAGAAAATGGAAGGATGTACACGGAGGGAATGAGAACGTGGGACTGATATATAAATTTAAATACGCAGAGGAAGACAAAAAATGAAAGAACAGAGGGTAAGTGTAAGTGAGAAAGAGAAGGAAAGAGATAACAGAGGGATATGGCCGTGGAAATGATTGGTATTGAGTTGGGGTGCATCATGTTTTTCAGGGCTTTCCGTGTTGATGTCTGTTTACTTGTTCTCGTGAGGAAGGTGGGAGACACATTCAGGTTCAGGATATGAGGTCATTCCAACTTGAGACTGCAGGAGAGAGCTATTTGATGGTGCAAGGATCCGTGACCATGCGTCAGGATCTAGTCACACTATTGACTGCATCATGGGCCGGGGAGAAAGCACTCAGGACAGAATGACCAATGAAGATTCTAATAATGCAACACAATTCAGGAGATGTTGTCCAACAGAGAGATCTCATATAGAATACACTTACAATAGAGGGGCATCGCTCAGAACACATTGACCACTAGAGCGACATCGCATAGGAAGGATTGACCAACAGAGATTTAATTCAAGAGTGACTAAACTATAGCGAAGCATTGCACAGGCTGTGACAGCAGCATTGACTATCTATCTGGTTGTGTACGATTCACTGAGCGGTGAAATCAAGGAAGAGCCTGAACGAAGATATGGAGAAACTCAGGGATCGCCGTGCAACTTGTCATGGATCCAGCATGGCAGTGCAGGACAGCTTTGGGAGAATACACAAAGGGGCCAACACAGCGCTCTCTGCTATGTGCTCCAGCAGGGTCTTCTGTCAGTACAGAGTAGCTCGCTATACGCACACAACGAACTTGCTCAGAACACTCTCAACCTTAGTATCGCCTCTGGAAAAGTTGAGGACCAGAGGTTTCTGGCACCTTCATAAACATAATGGCTTCCTCCATGGAGTTGATGTTGATGATTGGCGGAATTTGAATTAAACCCTTCTGCTGCATCACTGCATCCGAATCATTTGCATCTATCAGGTCTGTTGGAGTGGGGAACAGAAGATGCAGGATCAGTTGGAACCCAAATGGCAGGGGAAACAAGCATGGTTTATGAATTGTAAAGTGTATAGGAAAAAATATCACAACATTGTGGGAAACAGGATGTGAACCAAGAATGTAGACGCAGAAATAAATGACAACGGAGCCATTCAGACCATTGACTCTCTCCCTCCATCCAATATGATCATGTTAAGATGACCCGTTGCTCGACTTATTTCACTTAACGTTGCATCTTCCCCAGCATCAATAATCGAACAAACTTGATTATGAAAACACTCACAGCCTAACAATAAAATTTCTGCCAGAGCATTACAAAAATTCAGACTCACTGAGTAAGAAGACTGTTCGTCCATCATTCTCGATTCCAACGTCATAGAAACATCTTTGCACTTAATGGTGTTCATAGGTTAATCCTAACAATGGATAGGAATTGGAAAAAAAAACCATAGAATCCTGACAGTGTGGAAATAGACAATTCAACTCAACAAGTCCGCAGTGACCCTCCAAAGAGTATCTGATTCAAAACCATCCCTCCTTCCCTGTCATCCAACAAAAAGGATCCAATCCAAAACCAACCCGCCACCCTATCATCGTGCGCTTTCCCATGGCGAGCGCAACTAACCCCAACTATCCCGTATTTGCAAATTAGCAAGGTCAATCGAATTAACTTACACATCATTGGATAGTGGGAGGAAAAATGTTGTGTTGGAAACGCACAGCAGTTCAGGCAGCATCCAAGGAACTGTATTCCTGATGAAGGGCTTTTGCCCAAAACGTCGACTTTCCTGCTCCTCGGATGCTGCCTGAACTGCTGTGATTTTCCAGCACCACTGTGATCTAGAATCTGGTTTCTAGCATCTGCAGTCATTGTTTTACCGAGCATCCAAGGAGAGAAGAATCAATGTTTCTGGCATAAGTGCTTCATTCGTAATGAAGCTTGTAGGCTGGAGGGCAAAGCTTCTAACTTGGCAGCGCCATGTTGACTTGTCTGTTCACCCTCATTCCATCTATATATTGCATTCTCAACTACGTTCTCTCCAGCACCACCCACCTCCCATTTGCTTTTCTCTGAGAACCAACACCCCTTTAATAAGTGTTGATCACGGCAGCAAAGCACACAATCATTGTGCGAGAAGAAGCACATTTCAATCAGTGAATAAAGTGTCCTTGCTTGAAAAGGGCAGCTCCTCCCTGAGAGTACAGATGGACAGATCTGAGACATACTTTCAAACTTCTAATAAACTGCACAGATGCAGCATCGGTAGAAATAATTTCTGGTCAGAATAGGGCTCATGGTGTTTGCGTGGACTATGTTGTCTCTGGCAGATTCCAAATAATGTTTTTGTTAGTTCATCATGATATATGAACAGTTACATTCTTTTGTAATTGTGTTTAAGGTTGTTATTGTACTAAATTTGTTGATTGACAGCAATTTGAAAATAAAAGCAACAAAACCGAGAACTTTTGTGACCTCGATCTCCCCAAGGAGCTTCCACACAGTATAAGGCGACGTCTCTGGGAATACATCAGCTCAGTGTTTCAAACAAGGAGCTTCTCAGCTGCCTGCAGGAACAGATCACCGTGCACGGAAAAATGCACCTACCAATTCAACACGTGGAGAAGGTGTTCTACACCATCCTTGCTTTTATTGGTGTTCCTGGTATGGCATTATGACAAATGAAGTTCTTTTAATCTGCCAATGATCTGCTCTCTGTTTTTTAGCTTTCTAACAATAATGTCTCCATGTACTGGCTGGTCAGTCTTATACAAGCACCAGAACAGTGACAGCAATTCACGCAGCAGCATTCTCAATACAACGGGGACTCCCAGCTTCAGTGATACTGCGGCATTTTCTGATTTCATTGTTCTGTCATCGGTTCCGTTATCATACGGTTTGAAGGTATGAGGACAGATCATGTAAATTAGCTCTGCAGAATGGTCACTGGCACAGAAGCGTTAACTCTGCTTTATCTCCCGCGGATGCTGCGGATCTGCTGGGAAATTTCCAAATTTGATATGCAAGTTAGGCCTGTTTTCTCTAGAATTTTGATGAGAACGATGTCGTATAATTATTGAAAGGAAATCACACGAAAATGTGAATTGTTTCCATTGGTTGTGCATGATAGAATGAGGGAGCTTAGTGTGCTAATTAGCTTCAGAACGACCAAGACAGATGATAGGAAGCACTTCTGCACGGAAAGGATGGTTAGATTTGGAACTCTATTAAATCCTGGCATAAGATATTGGATCAGTTATGAATTTTAAAATGGATCGTACATTTTTGTTAAATAATAGGAATCGGGGAAACGGCGCTATTTTGATTTTTAAAGCTTCATCTAACTACCATTCCTACTGAAAATTCTCTCCTCCCTACCGTCCATGATAAGTAGATTATAGTCTTGTCAGAATAACCTCCTGAACTTTATATAGAGATGTATGTCATGGACAGATGTGTAGGTTTACAACGTAAATGTCACAGCAGTCCTAACACTCACACATTGTCACGAAGGGAGCCCTGCATCATCAGTTATGATGCCCTTGTGTAAAACAAATTGAACAGTCTTCTTTAAGATGCTGTGCAGATTTTGATGACCTATTTCTTAGTCCTATTGAGACTCTGATCGGGATTTGGCCCAATGAACAGGGAATGACCTGATCTAAAGAGAGAGAAGAATTAGTTTCAATGATGTTTCAATCACCTGGTCGATGACTCAGTTGCGTGCGAGATTCCTAATGGGTTCAGCATCTGAAAGACTTGGAGCTGAAAACTGTCAGAATCGACTATACTCATTGGAATGAACTTTTGAGAGTAGACAAAGAATTGAGATGGAAAATAATGTACAGCAGGTCATGCAGCATCAGAGGAGGAGGGGAGTCTACGTTTCAGTTTGAAATATTTCAGCAGGACTCAATGGGGTAAGGGGACACAGAAATAAATGGGTGGTGTGCGGCTGGTGGAAAGATATGTGGGGTGGCAATATGTGGAAGCAAGTAGGAGGTGTCTGTGATTGGTCAGTGATAAGACTGGAATGTATGGGTGGTGAGGAAGATGGACAAATCGAGTCAGGTCAAGGCAGTGAGATGGAGAGGTAGGGTTGGGTCTGGGATGAGGTGAGTTGTTGGAAGAGTTGGAAGCTGCTAAATTCTATTTAAAGGCCGTAAAATCTTAGTGTTGCTGTCTGGAGCAGGCAGGGTGAATTTATGATCAGTAATTCATCGCTTCTGTTACCATTTGTCTTCCACAGTTAATTTGCTGGCAATTGCAACTCTTTCCGGGGTACACTGCGGTGTTTATCCTTGTACTACTCGCTACCTGGTGGTTATGGCAGCTTCCGATCTGATGGTCATTATCACGAATGTTCTTCTGCTGAGTTTTCGTTCTTATTATTATGGACGAACTTTCCTGGACATTATTCCTGTGTGTAATGTTATTGGTTCCTTGTGTCGTATAGCCACTGACTGCTCTGTCTGGTTCACTGTCTCTTTCTCCTTTGACTGATTTGTTACCATTTGTTGTCAGAATCTGAGAACAACATATAGTACTGAGAAAAATGCAACTCACGTTCTATCACCAATCTGCACTTTGTTTTGTTTGTAAAACATTCCTTATTATTTCGCATATGAACCATTAAGGATAATCAACAATGTGCCATTCTATTGTAGCACAAGGTCAAGCTACTTTACTGAGACTTGGTGGGTAGCATTCGATTGGCTTGATACGGTTTTAACACCTTTACTGCCATTCGTTTTAATTCTGTTGCTTAATGCTGTGACAGTCAGACAAATTATATTGACCAGTCCTGTCCAGAAGAGGCTGAAGGGTGAGAGCAAAGGAAAGAATCGCAGTGATCCAGAGATGTCAAGCAGAAGGAGGTCTGTGATATTACTCTTCACCATATCTGGGACATTCATCCTCCTGTGGTTAATCAATGTTGTAAAACTCTTCTACTATGCAATTCAAAAATTCAATCCTGCCGATTTTCCGCCTTTTCTATCTGACTTCAGGAGAGCTGGTTATATGCTGCGGAACCTGAGTTGTTGTACAAACACGTTTATTTATTTAGCAGCATTGCCTAGGTTCAGAACGACGATTAGTTACGCAGTAAAACACCCGATTACACGAATTTCTTGCTTTTTAAATAATAAATAAGACTAAATATCACAAATGGTGTCATTACTTTTTAAAAGCATTACCTGGCCCATTCCAATGGCTGCAACTTCAATGCAGTCCAAAGAACAAATTTCCTGTCATGCATTGAAAAGTCACAATTGGTTGATTTATTGTCATGCGTAACGATGTACAAAGAAAAGTTGTTTTTACGAATAGTACTGTCAGATTATGGTAAATTAAACTGTGAAGATCAAAAGACTTAAACCGAGACATACAGGTTATATTGCAGACAGCATGCACTCGGTGACATCAACGTTAGCAAGATAAGTATTATTTGAGGCTGGAGTGCGAATATTGCAGCAAAGCTCCCTCGTGTTGACAGTGATACAATGCCACTCTCTGCTGGCCTCCCCGCGCCACTTTGTAGGGGCTGGTCAAGGATTCAGTTGTAGAGGGAAAGAGGGAGGGCAGCCGTTCACAGCATTACAAGACCATCATCAGATCCGGACATGCTTCGACTTAAACTTCGAATCAGCAGTCTTAGGTCAGAAAGTAAATTGGAAGGGGGACAAAGCACAGGATGTTACTCTACTCGCTCTGCCAACATTTAGGAAAACAAGTGCCCCCAAGTTTAAATAGGGCTTGACATGGGATAAAGAGGAAAAGGTAACACATCATTGGAAGTTTGCTTTTAAAATCAGTTTTGCTCTGGGATGTATTCATTTTACTGAACGCAGTTCCAAATCATGAACATTATTTTAACGTGTTGAAGTCATAAATTCGACTGCTTAAGATTCTCCTCGCCTCCCTACTTTGATAAACATTCCACTCTCTTTGCCCCATTCAAAGAAAATATTAATATCGTTTTATCGTTTCACAGTCGTTCTGGTTACAATGCTACCTATATAGCACGAACTGATCCATTAAGAAAACGTAGGAGTGCAGATGCCGGAGAGGCAGTCAAAGAGTGTGGCATTGGAAAAGCACAGTAGGTCAGGCAGCATCCGAGGAACAGGCGAGTCGACGTTACGGGTGTAATCTCTTTAACAAGAATGCAGAGGGTCAAGTGGTATGAGATATAAAAGAAATGTGGAGTGGGGCTTGTGGGTAAGATAAGATATTTCGAAAGCCGATAGTTGGATGCAGGTAAGGACAACTGTGATAGGTCTGCGAGCATGGTGGAGTGAACGCGTTGGAAGGAAGATAGACAGGAAGGAGAGTTCCAGAGATCTGTGCCAAGTTAGAGGGTTAGATTTGGGATGAGAAAGTGGAAGGGGACATTAGGCAGCTGGTGAGCTTAAGTTTGATTACATGATGTTGGAGAGATCTGAGGCGGAAGATAAGGTGTTTTCCTCCACTTGGAGGGTGGATTTGACTTGGTAGTGGACGGGGCCCAGGACCTGCATTTCCTTGGGGGAATGGGAGGGAGATTTGCAGTGGCTGGCACAGGGCGGTAATGTTGGTTGCTGCATGCATCCAGAGATGTCCTCTGAACCACTCTGCAAGGTGGCATCCTGTCTCCAAGATGTAGTGGCAACCGCATTGAGAGCAACAGATACAGTAGATGAGGTCGGTGGATATGCGAGAAAATCTCCGCCGAATTAGAAATAACCCTTCACAGCCTTGAAGAAAGGTGAATGGGGTCTCTTGTAGGACAATCGGCTGTAGGTTCATAGAGTGCGGGGAAGCAATTGCTTCCCATTGTTTCTCTAAACAGTCGCTTTAACAGATCCAATCTCCAATTTTTCACCTGGTCAGTAATCTAGGTCTTCAAACCAGTTCCTGAACATCCACCTTTCGACGCCAACGGTCATTTTGAGTGGGAGCAGCAGCAGAGTGTAAAGGAACCCGGAAGGCTACAGCTTAGGTGAGACAGTTTGTTTTAAAATTACTTACCGGTAGCGGGCAGCGGTGGGGTTTTTTTCTCATCACAGAAAGAGCGGGAGCAGCAGGGGGAAGTGACGAAGACCAGAGGGGCAGCCGGGAAGGAAAGCAGTGAGTATAAATACTCGCCGCCAACGGTCATTTTGAGTGCGAGTCGCAGCAGAGTGGAAAGGAACCCGGAAGACTACAGCTAAGGTGAGACAGTTTCTTTTAAAATTACTTACCGGTAGCGGGCAGCGGTGGATTTTTTTTCTCTTCACAGAAAGAGCGGGAGCAGCAGGGAGAAGTGACGAAGACCAGAGGGGAAGCCGGGTAGGTATTTTCGCTATAAAAGCGCGCAGAAGAACCCGAGGCACTACAGTGGTAGTGCCTTCCACGCTCCCTCCTCCTCTACCCTAATAATAAGACCCGTTGTGGTAAGTAGGTAAGTGCTGCATTTTGCTTGTTCTTTTCTTTAGACCCAGTTTTTTTTTTAAAAAAGGTTACTTTTAGAGGGATGGCAGTGAAGGCAGTGCAATGTTCCTCTTGCAACATGTTTGAGGTGAGGGATGCCATGGACGTCCCTGCTGATTACACTTGCAGGAAGTGCACCCATCTCCAGCTCCTCCAAGTCCGTCTTAGGGAACTGAAGCTGGCGTTGGATGAACTTCGGATCATTCGGGAGGCAGAGGGGGTCATAGATCGGAGCTTTAGGGAAGTAGTAACTCCAAAGATGGCAGATAGATGGGTGACAGTGAGGGGGACTGGGAGGAAGCAGCCAGTGCAGGGACCCCCTGCGGCCGTTCCCCTCAAGAACAAGTATAATGTTTTGGATACTTGTCGGGGTGACGACTTACCAGGGGTAAGTAATGGGGCTCAGGCCTCTGGCACGAAGCCTGTCCCCGTTGCTCAGAAGGCAAGGGTGGAGAAGATCAGAGCAATAGTAATTGGGGACTCGATAGTTCGGGGCACAGATAGGCGGTTTTGTGGGGGCGAGAGAGACTCACGTTTGGTATGTTGCCTCCCAGGTGCAAGGGTACGTGATGTCTCTGATCGTGTTTTCCGGGTCTTTAAGGGGGAGGGGCAGCAGCCCGAAGTCGTGGTCCACATTGGCACCAACGACATAGGTAGGAAGAGGGCTGAGGATGTTAGACAGGCTTTCAGGGAGCTCGGTTGGAAGCTCAAAGTTAGAACAAACAGATTTCTTGTCTCTGGTTTGTTACCCGTGCCACGTGATAGAAAGTCGAGGAATAGGGAGAGAGAACAGTTAAATGCGTGGCTACAGGGATGGTGCAGGAGGGAGGGATTCCAGTATCTGGATAACTGGGCTTCTTTCTGGGGAAGGTGGGACCTCTATAAGCAGGATGGTCTACACCTGAACCTAAGGGGCACCAGTATCCTTGGGGGGAGGTTTGCTAGTGCTCTTGGGGGATGGGGTGTTTAAACTAACTCTGCAGGGGCATGGGAACCTAGACTGTAACTTTAGGGTGCAGTACCTGGAATGTAGGGAGGTTAGCAACATGGCATCAATCTCAAAGGAGGGTGCCTGTAAACAGGAAAGTGGCTTGACGTGTGTATACTTTAATGCAAGAAGTATACGAAATAAGGTAGGTGAACTTGCAGCGTGGGTTGGTGCCTGGGATTTCGATGTTGTGGCTATTACGGAGACATGTGTAGAACTGGGACAGGATTGGCTGTTGCAGATTCCAGGGTTTAAATGTTTTATTAGGGTCAGAGATGGGGGTAAAAGAGGGGGAGGTGTGGCGTTGCTTGTCAAAGATAGTATTACAGCGGTGGAAAGGACGATGGATGAAGACTCGCCATCTGAGGTAGTTTGGGCTAGGGTTAGGAAAAGGAAAGGTGAGATCACCCTGCTATGTGTTTTAGTCCTACTAGTCCTAGAGACGTAGAAGAAAGGATTGCGAGGATAATTCACGAGAAGTGTGAAAGTAATAGGGTGGTTGTTATGGGGGACTTAACTTTCCAGATATTGACTGGGAAAGCTATAGCGCGAGTTCGTTAGATGGGTCGGTGTTTGTCCAATGTGTGCAGGAGGGTTTCCTGACACAATATGTAGATAGGCCAACAAGAGGTGAGGCCATACTGGATTTGGTTCTGGGTAACGAACCAGGCCAGGTGTTAGAATTGGAGGTAGGTGAGCACTTTGGGGACAGTGACCACAATTCGGTGACTTTTACTCTAGTGATGGAGAGGGATAAGTGTGCACTGCAGGGCAAGAGTTATAGCTGGGGGCAGGGAAATAATGATCAGGTGAGGCACGACTTCGGATGCGTGGCTTGGAAAAGTAGGCATTAAGGGAAGGGCGCAATTGATATGTGGAGCTTGTTCAAGGACAACTATTGAGTGTCCTTGATAAGTATGTACCTGTCAGGCAGGGAGGAAAGGGTCGTGTGAGGGAGCCGTGGTTTAATAAGGAATTGGAATCCCTTGTTAAAGGGAAGAGGGCGGTCTAAGTAAAGATGAGGCACGAAAGTTCAATTGGGGCGATTGAGAGTTATAAGGTAGCCAGGAAGAATCTGAAGAGAGCTAAGAGCAGCAAGGAGTGGACATGAAAAGTCCTCAGTTGGTAGGATTAGGGAAAACCCAAAGGCTTTCTATCGGTATGTCAGGAATAAAAGAATGACTAGGGTAGGAATAGGTCCAGTCAAGGTTAGTAGTGGGAAGTTGTGTGTGGAGGCTGAAGAGATTGGGGAGACACTGAATGAATACTTTTCGTCAGTATTCACTCAGGAACAGGACATTGTTGCCGATGTGAATACTGAGTCACAATTAATTAGAATGGACGGCTTTGAGGTATGTAGGGAAGAGGTGTTGGAAATTCTGGAAAGGGTGAAATAGTTAAGTCCGCTGGGCCTGATGGCATTTATTCGAGGATTCTCTGGGAAACAAGGGAGGAGATTGCAGAGCCATTGGCCTTGATTTTTATGTCTTCGTTGCCTACAGGAATAGTGCCAGAAGACTGGAGGATAGCAAATGTGGGTCCCTTGTTCAAGAAAGGAAGTAGGGATAACCCTAGTAACTATAGGCCGGTGAGTCTCACTTCTGTTGTGGGCAAGGTCTTAGAGAATTGCAAGGGATAGGATTTATGAACGTCTGGATAGGAATAATGTGATCAAGGATAGTCAGCATGGTTTTGTGAAGGGCAAGTCGTGCCTCACGAATCTTAATGAATTCTTTCAGAAGATAACTAAGGAGATGGATGAGGGTAAAGCAGTAGATGTGGTGTATATGGATTTTAGTAAGGCGTTTGATAAGGTTCCCCATGGTAGGCTACTGCAAACAAATACGGAGGTATGGCATTGAGTGTGAGTTGGAGGTTTGGATTAGGAATTGGCTGGCTGGAAGAAGACAGAGGGTAGTAGTTGATGGTAAAGGTTTATCTTGGAGTGCATTAACGAGCGGTGTTCCGCAAGGATCTGTTTTGGGACCATTGCTGTTTGTCATTTTTATAAATGACCTGGAGGAGGGACGAGAAGGTTGGTTGATCAAGTTTACGGATCATAGGAAAGTCGGTGGAGTTGTTGACAGTTAGGAATGAATTGTCAGGTTACAGCGGGATATAGATAAGCTGCAGAGCTGGGCAGAAACGTGGAAAATGGAGTTCAATGTCGGTAAGTGTGAGATGATTCACTTTGGTAAGAGTAACACAAAGATGGGGTACTGGGCTAATGGTCGGATACTTGGTAGCGTGGATAAGCAGAGGGATATTAGTGTCCATGTACACAGATCTCTGAAAGTTGCCACCCAGGTAAATAGTGCGGTGAAGAAGGCATATGGCGTACTGGCTTTTATTGGTAGAGGAATTGAGTTCCGGAGTTCTGAGGTTAAGTTGCAGTTGTATAAGATTCTGGTGCGGCCGCATCTGGAGTATTGTGTGCAGTTTTGGTCGCCATACTATAGGAAGGATGTGGAGGCACGGGTGCAGAGGACGCTTACCAGGATGTTGCCTGGTATGGTAGGAAGATCGTATGAGGAAAGGCTGAGGCACTTGGGGCTGTTTTCATTGGAGAAAAGAAGGTTTAGGGGTGACGTGATAGAGGTGTACAAGATGATTAGGGGCTTAGATAGATACGGTTGACCGTGAGAACCTTTTTCCACGTATGGAGTCAGCTATTACGAGGGGGCAGAGCTCTAAATTAAGGGGTGGTAGGTACAGGACAGATGTAAGGGGTAGGTTCTTTACTCAGCGAGTCGTGAGTTCATGGAATGCCCTTCCAGTAGCAGTGGTGGACTCTCCCTCTTTATGTGCATTTAAACGGGCATTGGATAGGCATATGGACGATAGTGGGCTCGTGTCGGTTAGGTGGGCTTGGATCGGCACAACATCGAGGGGCAAAGGCCCTGTACTGTGCTGTACTTTTCTATGTTTCTATGTTTATATATACGCAATTGTTTTTCCCGGAGTAATAGAGGAAATATAGTACATTCCATAGTGATGTAATTGCTCCTTCTTAGTTTGTGTTTATTTACTTTTAATTGGATAATTTCACTTGAGGAAATTCCTCATGTTTTATCATTCTGTACTCGTGGAACTGTATCACTGATCAATATTATGACTTGCTCTCTGATTTTTACTGCTTCTCTATATCAGTTGAAGCCTCTACATTCTGGGAAATTGACCTACCTATCCCTCTGCTTGCCTTCAGTGACATTAATGACTTCAATCCCTGTCTGTTAACTTGTGATATCAAATCCTTCGTCCTTGTTCTTCAGACCCGTTGCTTAAAATATGCATCAGTCAATCTTAACAATTTCAATTCCGCTTCACCGTTACTGGCTTTCTACTTATTAGAACCTCCTAATGTCTTTCCGGACTGTCTTTTCTCGATCTTACTCTGTATCTCCCCCTGATGACTCACCCCAACAGAATGAGCAATCATTACCGGAGGGATTCAGTTCTCATTCTGCTTAAGGTGCAACCAGTATGGCTTTGCTACTACCTGACCAACAATTGTCACAATATCCCAAAAAGCAAATTCATCAAGATACATTTCATGCATGCTTAAAACAAAAGTATGGCTTATTCTTATCGAGGTTTGCAAAACAATTTAAGACAAATATAAATAAAATCCATGAGTGGTACTAAGAAATGCAAAGTACTTGAGAGATAAGAGGGAGGTTCCTGAGAATGGTCGGGGGTATATTCATCCCAGTAGAGAAGAAAAGAACTGTAGAATCCTGAGAAAAAGGATTCTTGAATGAGCATCAGAAAAACCATAACATTCAAGTCTATGGATAACATGCTCAAAAGTGGGAAGACTTGATAGACCGTAGTTTTGGCAGAGTAGCCTCGATGGTCCAAAGGCCTTATTATTTAGTGGGTGATTCGATGGTTATGTGCCTTTTGACACGAGGTAACCCTGCCCCCACCCCTCCGCTCCGCTAACTTAAACGAGCAAGACAGATAAGATTTAACCCATGCGGTAATAAGAAAATTTGAGATGCAAAGAACTATCCCAAAAGTCACTATTTAAAGTAAATATTAGCATCTTTGTTTAAAGTCTATCAGGTAATATTAACTAACAACTGATTACAACTCATTTATCTAACCCTATCGATTACCTTCCCCTCTACAATACTGGTCTGATAAAACACCTGATTAAGGTTTGCTGAAAAATTCAAATTTTAAAAAACAGCCAGCTGTTGAATCCTCTCTTGGCATCTTCCTCTGTAGGTTTGCTCTCCGGGTCGGTGTCGATCTTCTTTTACTGTGCAACCTCCTTGTCCAGACAGGTAACTCTCAGAGAGTTCTGATGAGCAGCCTACATTTATTACTATTTTGGCAATTCTCTCTCAACTGATCAAGTTTTTTTCTCTCCTGGTTTTATACCCCAAAACATTGGATCGCTTCATGGATTTGATATTGTCAAAATACCAAATTCAAATTTGATTAGAATATGATGTCTTGGGGTACAATGTAAACTGGTTGAATTTGCATTTGCTTTTGTCTCACAGCAGCTCAGCCATTGCTACCTGTTCTGACCAAGCGTTACATTGTAATCTTGTTCTGGGCTCTGTGCCTCTCTATTTTTTGCTAGCTTTCAACTCTCTTAAAGTTACAGCACCGCTTACGTCATTAATGATTGCAATAGAATAAAAATCATTACAAGTCAATTATTTTTTCAGAAATGTGAAAAACCACAATATTACTCGCTGACATCACAGAAACCAAGCTCACACGGAAGTTATGTATCATGCATCATATTTAATATAGCACATAATTTATTCAACATGTAATACATGTCACACAATTTACATTACAACATCTTGCAAAGGTGTCCAGCACACTGGCCAGCATCTTGGAACAGCACACTACGTTTCAGTGATGTTGTGAATAAAATATATCAAGTTGCATTTCAGCCTGATGAATCCCCATTAGAACTGGAAAATGATTGAGATGCCACTTTTTTAAATGTGGAAATGGAGGCACGAAGAAACTAGTAGAACAAAGGCAAGAAAAGGGCACAAGGCTCTGGTAGGAAGAATGTTGCTGGTGATTATGTGTGGTGAGGGATGAAAACACAACAAACATATCTGGACAACGTAATATTTTCTGGAATAGATCAAATTTGCAGGATTCTTTCCTGGAACTACTTTAGGGTGAAGTTAAATTTGATACGTCCAGTGATCATCTGTTAAACAGGGGAACTTGTCTCATAAGATTCTTCTTATCGAGAAAATGGCATTGTATACATCATTACATCTGTATCATTAATGCACATCAGAATTGAAGTATGCATACAGTGTACCTTATGAGACTTGACAATCCAAAAATCCAGTTTCAAAAACACATTTTTCATAACCTTTGGTTTTTTACAAATACCATGTAGTCACTTGGCAATAATTCCTCTTTGGTCAACATTGAGCTCCGTTTCATCAAAGGTTTCGTCATTTCTTTCCCCAAAAAAATTTGTAAGTTCTGAAACAAAACAACAGATTCATGGCCTATTCCACAGGAGAATATAAAGCTTAGAACTTGGGCTGGCATGATGGGTCAGGGGTTAGCATTGCTACGTCAAAGTGCCAAGCAGCTGGGTTCAATTCCCGTCTCGGGAGACTATTTGTGTAGAGTTTACACATTATTCCTGAGCCTGCAAGGGTGTCCTCCCGAAATCCAAAAGATGGCAGACCAGGTGAATTGTTCGTTGGCTTTTCATGCATCTATCTGAATGCTTCTAAGGTGCCTCTATCGTATCCATTTACCCTGGCAGCATACTCCAGGCCCTGTTTACGTGCTGTTTAAAAAGATTTTTGTGTTGCAAATCCCCCTTAAACTTTTTACTCCCCCCGCCCAACTAACATCAAGCTATGCAGCCCATTATGTGACATATCCATCCCGGGATAAAGGCTCTGACTATCGAACCTATTAATTCATCCCACCATTTTGCAATTCTATCAGGTTTTCCCTTGGCCTCTGAACCCTCTTAAGGTCATTAATCCAAGTACATCCCTCTTCTACTGATAACTAATGGATTCCGATCCATGAAATATCCAGGTAAACCACTTTTGCACGCTTTACAATGACTTCATATCCTTTCCTATATTTGCAAACAGAACTGCACGCAATACTCCAATGTGACTCAAACTTAACATGCTTACAATATTACTGGCCAAATATCGAAGTGAAGGATCATAGCGATGTCAAAAAACATAGCATTTTTCTTCTTTACCACCTTATGCATTTGTGTTGTCACTTTCGGGTACAAATGATATTTATCCCACCTAATACTTTATTCACAATGAAAAAGAAATCTGAAGTAAGTTTGGAAAGCGTCAAATTGAATTCGACAAAATCTACAATTAAGTTTAGATTTAATTAAAATTACACTAGTTTGATGGATATCATGTAACTATTTAAACCGCTGAAAATAACATCTAGTTTACGAACATGCTTCTTCGAAGGAAATTTGCCTGTTTTACCGGGCGTAGTCTACATGTTATTAAAGAGATATGAACAATCCGGTTGATACTGAAATGGTCTTTGAAGCAGATTCGGAAGCCAGTCATGTGTGTAGATAATTGTGAAATAAAATAGGTTTTGAATTACTCATTGAGAATTAAATTATTAATTTCTCTTGTGTGGTCATGTATACATAACACCTACGCATATAAACATAAAAATCAATGTATTTCTCGGTCACAGTTAACTGTCAGAAACAACATAGTGGGATGATTAACCATCGTAGCCCCAACTTATTTTCAATATTATTTCGAGCATTATTGGTTTCGTCGGAATTAATTATTTTCTGACACTTTTGTCGTGTGAAATTCATTTGAAAATTATCACTTCTAATCTGGAAGTTGTGCAGCTCATTAAACACTCGGACATGGTTGATTAGGGTTCTGAGATGTCATTAATATCGTACAACCTTTGAACGTTATTGGTCGAGATGGACAAATGTGGTAATTCCACATTTATTAAGATGTAATGCATCACTTGTTATGGTTGGACTGAGCACATTGGGCAGAGGAACACCTGAATTGGCAAGGTGTGATAATTGTAATCCCTATCAAGCAGAACAATCTTGTATGATTCCTGCTTTGACAGTCCTGAGACTTCCCGCTGGCTGCAATTGATTTCAGATGCATTTGGATTCTTCGATGTTGTGATTATTCAATAACTTACTCCAGGTAATGGGTAGTTAGCCATAGTATGTGCATTTCCTGATCTCGCTCATCCATATGAGCCAAATGGAACAGAATTTGTTCCTTTCAGCAAGTTCTGCAGAAATTGAGCATTGTTGAGAGGATGGTACGTCAAATCAGTTTTGCTGACACCTCCTATCAATGTTACTAATGGGAAACAATTGGACAAACTGATCTTGTCACGGTCTTTGTCAAGTAATTGTCATCTTTCCCCAACAATGCACTGGTGCAGACTTGGGCAGCATGCAAGTCACCCTGAACAATGCTTTAGACAATGGGATTGATTCAAGTTTCTGCTGTCAGGTCTAAAGCAATTGGAAGATTGATCTCTGCATTAGATGACATGCCTGCACTATTTATAACGTCTGGATTTGCACAAGCTGTTCGGAGGACTGGGTTTGTTGACGGCCATATGTCTGTTGAACATTATACCATTGTTGGAATTTATACATCATAGATTCATGTCAGGTGGATGTGAAGGTGGTTCAATTTCAGTTTCTTTGCTGAATAGTTTGTATCATTGAAGAACCTCTATTGTTTTGTGAATCATTACAGATTGGGGGATACTCTGGAGTTGAACCTCATGCACTGGTTGGAGAATGTCTGTTTTTTTGGATGATATTACTCAATACATATTAGATTGAGGGACTGGGCATTCAACTTACAATATGATGTGTTGGGGTCATTTGTGTTAATTGTACTTATTTCAAAAGTCGAATAGGCTGTATTGTTTGCAACATGTGCTTCTTGGAACTGAAGTTCATTTGAAATGTTTTATTGCCTCGAACTTCCGTCGAATCCCTACACTGTGGAAACGGGTCATTTGGCCCAACACATCCATAACGACCGTCTGGAGGGTATTCCACTCAAACCCATTTCACGACTCCATTTATCTACATTTCCCCTAAAGCAGCTCACCTACACATCCAGAACATTATGGGAAATTAATCTGATCTGCACATCTTTGTGTTGTGGTAGGAGATTGGAGCACATAGAGGAAATCTATACAAACACTGGGAGAATGTGCAAACTCCACACAGACAGTCTCCCGAGGCTGGAATCGAGTCTGGTCCCTTGAGCTGTGAGGCAGGAGAACTCACCACTGAGGCTCCATGCTGCATGAGGTCGAGATACTGAATGAGTTGATGTCATAGAAGTAGATTCAGATTTTCAATTGAGTGTCTGTTTCTGTGTGTGCATATGGAGAGTGTTTGTTTTGTGTGGTTGCAATTGTCTTGCACAGTTGTGAAAATTGCTGCCTCAGAGGACAAATAGCTGGAATGAACAGAACTTGACAGGCCTGGAGACAGTGTTTAAATATAGGTTTGTGAAATTGCAAATAATTCCACCCATCCACACAAATTGTGAAGGCAGGCTGATTGTAAATGTATTCATATCAAAGAGGAGGCTTAATGTACTTTATAAATCTGAGATATGAAGCAGGCATCAGTAATATTGATGACAATGGTATTATGGAATAAAAATCGATTTACAAAACTGCGGATGCTGCGAATCAGAAACAAGAAGCACAGATATTGCTGGAAAGGCTCAGCAGATCCGGCAGCATTTGTGGAGAGAAATCAGGTTTAAAATTTCATGTCGTCTGACACTTCCTCAGAACTGTTGACTCCGAGGTCAGTTTAGATGCAGAAGATAGTCTGAGGGAGGGGGTAAGGAGTAAGGGAATATAATCCGAAGAAAGAGAAGGAATATTCAACAAATTGATATGGCCCAGGAAAGTGACTTGCAAATTTACAAACCTGCCTCGCCAGGTCATCAAGCAAGTCTGATAGATGTTGAAAATGTTCTTTGCTTGAGTGATTAATGATCATCATTAATCCATGTACACCAGACAACCGAGTAATCCAGAAACAACTTCCTTGGCAAGTCTTTAAATTGTGGCTGAATCAATTTTCATGCAAGATGGTATGTCTTTAGATTGGTATAGTCCGTTACATGCCACAAATGCCAAATTGTCTTCTCTCTTTAAGATGAAGGTACCTGACAGTAACCACTGAGTATGTCCAGATTGTGTTGCCGATAGAATGAAGAGAGGAAGTATTGCGAATTAAATGTCTTTAGTCATCCAGGATTAAGGAAGATTCAGGCCAAAAAATAGAAGCATTTTATTGTTTTGGATTGTGCTAAGACGCCGTTGAATTTTTCTGTACCTTCATTATGTACCAAGAAAGGCATAGGTAGAAATAAATTCATAGCCTTTGATGTCAATTCCCACATATCAATAACCTTTAGACAGGTTATAATATATTGTGTACGTCGCCAAACTAAAAACAAAAGTGGGAACCAATATTTTCTAATTGTAATGGGTGTGTCTACCAGGCTTCCAGAGACAATTCCACGATGGAATGTCAGGGCATAAAGATTGTGGCGGAGCTGCTTGCTTTACATAGGAAGATTCAGTCACACTAAAGGTTCAACTTTACTGCCGAATTATTCAAGGAGGTTATGGACAGTTCAGGCATCAGTCACTTTACATCAAGTGTGCACCATCCTGAATCTCAGGGAGTATTGTAAAGATGGCAGCAGGCCCTAAAGCTCACTTGAGCACTTACTGCCAGGATTACCAAATGATCCTATTTATATTATTTACTATTCGGGATGCTTCACATGAAGGGACTCCGTTTACACCACTCGAATTGGCATTCGGACAGACGTAAGAGGGCATTTAAAATTAATTATGGAAAAGTTGGCAGGTCCGAAGTCAGATAGCTTAAGTTTGGATTACATTTCTGAGGTGAGAGAAAGATTCAACAGAGTAGATGAATTAGCTAGACAACATTGGACGGTGGCACAGCACCGAATGAAGCACGCAGCAGGTAACAAATCTAAAATCCGTATGTTTGACGATGAAGATAAATAATTTGTGCTGTTAGCAGTGGTAGGAGATTCTTTCAGAGCAAGATTTAATTCTCCCTATCAGATTGAGAAGAATTTAGCTCAGATGAATTATCTGGTAAAGATACACAAAAACGAAAAGAGACTTTCAGGAATATTGTTTGAGCATGGTGGTATTTACTATGGTAGGGAAAAGGAATCAGGGAAGCAGGTATTGTTTCCTGCAATCAATGTGAGTAATCAAGTCGTGATGATTTGGATTTTGATGTGCCACAGAAAAAGGTTGAAGGATGAAGAAGTCCTTAGGGAATTGGATAGGGTAGAGCTCTATCTGTCCCAGGAGAAGAGAACTATATTGAATGATTTTTGTTACCGTGCTATGGGCATCTATGCAGAAATGGAAGAGGGAGGACTATGGCCATAGTCGATGAGGCTGACAAAGGGATAAAACAACATCAGTACAGGTTCAATCTTTTGAAAGAAACGCAGCTTCAGAAGGAAGTGAAAGTTCATTGAGATGAATTAAAGCAAATGCAGTTTGCCAAACCTGCTTACGAAATTTGAAGTTACTGAACTATTCTGGAATGACTATCTGTAGATCAACGCTATGACGAAATCTGACTCACAATCAATTCCCAAACTGACGATTTGTGTGGAGAAATCTGGACATGACATCACAAAGTTAGACTTCTTTTGTGATTAGGGTCAAAGTCAGAGAGAACAAAAGATGTTTCTGCTTTTGTGATCCCAAACGGGCTATGTTAATTTAAAGTAATGCCCTTTGAAATTAAAACTGCAACAGCTACTTTTCAATGTCTTGTGAACAGACCTGTTGTAGAGTTGACCAATTGTGCTGACTTAGTGATATTTAGCCATTCGTGGAAATATCACATGGAAAATTTGGTAGAGTTCTTTGAAAGACTATGGCAGGGGACGTTGAT
>NW_025213479.1:6924-12088 GCF_004010195.1 Chiloscyllium plagiosum | reverse complement strand
TTGCTGGTTCATCATCATGCTTTGGTATACATGGTGAACTGTAAACTTATGCTGGACCAGATAGCCTTATATTTATCTGTACAGTAACTGCTGAAGACAAGTTGGATTGATTCATGTGCTAATCCATGTTTGTACTGATCCAGGTTCTAATTAGCAAAATAGAAGGACTGTACGAAATCCTCAGAGAAAGTTGGCAATACTTATTTAATTGACTGCAAAGACTTTATACGTAATATTGAGTAGTTATTTGTTTTGGATTTGAAGAAGATAATCTCATTTCAGACACACAAGAATGCAAGCCCTCTTTCTCAGAACCACTGTCTCACACACACACGTATGCACATGCACACATGTTTTCACACATACTCTCACACAAACTTTTTCAAACATTCTCATTGTATCAAATACACTAACTCAGTCACACACGCAGTCTCTCTCGTTCTGTCTCACTCTCACACACAAATGTCGTCACACGCTTGCACTATCAGACATGCAGAAGACCCGCTCACTCTCTCCCACATACAGGCACTGACGCACATGAGCAATTCCTGCCTCGCATACATACTCTGGTCTTTATCCAGGAGTTCGTGTTTTCATTATAATACTTATATTTTGACGGTCCATGAAGACTTAGGTGCAGCTACAGGTCTTTAAATAATTCTTTGTGGTTACAGGCATCTGGTCTGCTCTCCGTGTCGAACGAAGTCCAATTGATCAGTGAATTGAGACAATTTGTGCACTCAATGTGCAACTCAATGACAATTTTATGGAATAACGGGACTTTCATTTTCAAAGTTTCTCCCTCTGAGGGGTAACGCTACAGTACTTTACTGAGGATTGTGGACTATCGTGGCTGTTCGGGCCAGGTGTCCTGTCAGCAGAGTCTTCAAATCTCTACCCTCAATCCTTCACTTCTGGGCTTATTCGTTGAATGGACTTTCGCACAAATTAACAAAATATTTAAGTTGTATGTTGATTCCCAGAATAGTGAGGGCCTTGTGGGAAATCATTGCAATTTGAGAAAAAAAATGGTATGTCTACGTCAATTGAAATCCAATGAAAGCAAATATAACCTGATGCAAAGTAGGTTAACAGGTGAAGCACATAAATTATATCCTTCACTCTCAGAAAGGTGTTTCGGTGCTGAAAACAGTGCAAAATATAATTACTTGTCAGTGAATGCCTCAAGGCATAGAGGGAAAGGAGAGAACCAGGGCAAACCTATATCAATTCTAGACAGGTTAAGTAAACTAATTATTACAGGTGAAAATTCGAAGCCAATGCAACACCAGAAGCTCTTCGAACTCTGGGAGAGGTTTACACCCTTGATGAAAGTCAAATCTCACCACCTGGAAAAGTATTCAAAACTGATGCATTTGTAACTGCTTAGCAGGAGAGTAACCCCCTGCTGGTTATGAGTTATTCTCTAAAACTAAATACTTTAGTTTCATGTCCAGCTCATAAATTGGAAACGAAGCTGGGTACATACAGTGAATGATTGGCAGTTGGCTTAACTGCAATACGAACAAAGGAACATTGTAGTTAGAAGCGGGAGTAGGCAATTCATTCCTCTGCCATTCCTCTGCTCGCTCTGCCATTTAATATTTTCAAGGCTGATCTTATCCTGACCTCACCTCCACTATCCTACCAAATGCCTATAGCCCTTTATGACACATTTAATAAGAAACACATCTATTTCTTTCTTGAATCTGTTGATTGATTCTGTCTCCACTTAACTCTGGGGCAGTAAGTTCCATACTAACAAACCCCTGCAAAAGTAGTTTCTCCACATCTCAGTGTTGAAGGTGCCTCCTCTAAATCTATCTCTATGACCTCATTTTCGAGACTCTATCACAAGGGGGAAAATCTGATCAACATATCCAGCTTATAAATGCCCTTTAGTATTTTAAATACCCCAATCAAATCGGCTCAATTTATTCTGAACTGGACGGAGGACAAGCCCGAGCGATTTAAACACTCATCGTTTCACAGCCCTTCCATCCCTGGGAAATAACCGGATGAACCTCCTCTGAACGGCATCCAATACCACCACATCCTTCTTCAAGCGAGGAAACTCATTTCTGAGTTGAACATTATTAATGATATCTGAAGGTTCAATATTTGCTTCCACTATTCACTTCCTGTTTATACACTTATAGAGGCTTTTGGTATCCGTGCTTATGTTTTCTGCTAACTTAGCTTCTCTTAGCTCGATTGATTCTGCTCTGAGTGAATCTTTGCTGACGTTTAGAATACTGCCACTGCTCCGGAGCCTCACTGACCTTCACAGCATGAAATGTTTAGTGTTTATGTTCTTATTGACTTCCTGGATGATTTTGAACTATTTTACAATTCATATACTTCAATTGAGATATATTTAGCACCTCCCTCAGCATTTTCCACTGTTCTTCAGCTCTTCCAGAGCTTCATTGTTTCCCCAAGCTACTCTGAACAACTCCTGCCTTAGGCCTGCATAACTGATTTTTCCCAACACTAAAACTCTCATATAGGACTCTGTCTTAACTCGAGTATGACGAGGTCACACCCTCCAAGTGTATTGTAAACGACAAGTTCATTTACCAATGTTTAATCGTTTCATAATATCAAATCAAAAAGTGCCAATTCTTTAGTTGGCTCCGTGACATGTTGCTTTAAGAAATAGCACCTTACACTCTGAACAGGCCTTCGAGGCTCCCCTAACCACGTTAATTAATCCTATCAATACCTATGTTTAAGTCGCTCATAACGGCCATTGCGCCTTTCTCACAAGCCCTCCTTATTTTTCCTGGTTTATGTCATGCCTTACTTCATACGTACTCTTCAGGATTCTGTAAATTATTCCTATCAAGGTGTCGGAGTACCTTGCTTTTTTATTTCCATACAGACAGATCAACCATTTTTGTCCCTCATGTCAATATCAAATCCCAATACAACCTTGATCATATCCTTCATCAATAAAGCAACTCCCCCTTGTTTCTTCTTGTCTATCCTTTCAGAATGTTGAATATTCTTGGATATTTAACTGCCAGTCCTGATCATCCTGTCACCAATTTTCAATAATCCCAACGAGGTCGGACCTAGTTGTCTCTTTTCGTCTCGTCAGCACAAATGTCTCCTTCCGTGCTGCATTAAAAAAAAAACCCTGGGTAGTTGCCGCTTGGAGTACCGTGATTAGATGTGGTTAGCACATCTTGGGAAGGACATATCGAACTTGCAGGGAGTACAATATACACGTATCAGTCAAAACTAGCCATCTAACTATTCAAATCCCGTGTGCTCATCCATTGGTCCACAGTCTTGGCATTGTAAGTGCACATCTGAATACTTCCTCAATGTTGTGACGTTCAGACATCTTAGAAGGAGTATAGCATAGACTTATGACGATGTTTCTTAAACTTCATGGATCAAGCTATTTAGGGAAAGCATATCGAAATTTTATCCTTTCCCTGCGAATTTGAAAAGTTATGTTGTGATAGATGTGCTGTAAAGTTTCAAGATATAATACGGAAAAGACTGGGAATTTAGCGCCAGAACATCTCCACATGTTGGTGATTCTCGAACTAGGGAGCATGGTCTAAGATTTCGCACCAGAGAATTCTGGGGAGAGATTAGAAAATGCATTTACAAACAAAAGCTGGTACGTGTTCGTTACTCAATTCCAGAAAAAGGAAGGGAATCGAATATAGAACATAGAAAAATGCAGTGCAGAACAGGGATTTTGGCCCTCGATATTGCGTCAACCTGTGAGCAAATCTAAGCCAATCTCCCTACACTATCTCATCATCATCCACATGTTTATCTAAGGACTGTTTAAATGCATCTAATGTCACTGAGTTAGCTGCATTGGCAGGCCGGGGATTCCATGCCCTTATCACATTCTGAGTCAATACCTGCCTCTGCGTCTGTCTTAAATATATCCCCATTCAATTTGCAGCTATGGCCCCTCGAACAAGCTGACACCATCATCCTAAGAAAAAGACTGTCACTGTCCATCCTATCTCATCCTCTGAGTATCTTGTATGTCTCTTTTAAATCCACTCTTAGCCTTGTTCTCTCCAAAGAGAACAGAACCAAATTCCTCAGCCTTCCCTCATAAAACCTTCCCTCCAGCCCAAGCAACATCCTGGAAAATCTCCTCTGCACCTTTTTCAATGCCTCCACGTCCTTTCTGGAATGGGACGACCAGAACTGTACACAATGTTACAAGTGAGGCCACAATAGCATTTTATACAGTTGCAGCATTACATCATGGCTCTGGAACTCAATCCCTCGAACAATCTATCATACCGTATGCCTCTTAACAGCGCTATCAACCTGGGTGGCAATTTTCAGAGATCTATGTATTTGGACATCAAGAATCTTCTGCACAGCCACACTACCACGAATATTTCCACTGACCCAGTATTCTGCCTTCCTGTTATTCTTCCCAAAGTGAATTCCCAAAGTGAGTCATTTATCTGCATTGAATTTCATATCTACATTGAAACCCATGGCGTTGTAGATTACTGAACTTGATTTTGAATCCTGAAGACGTGAGTCTCCAAGAGGAGGGCTTTGCAGATATACCAGCACTATGGACTATAGAATGTTGGATAGGTTGTTAATATTAAATCTGAGAGAAGGATTCAAATGTTGCTCAAAGTTTAAAGGGGTCTCAGCCAAAGACACTTGCCTTTGGCATATGGAGTTAGCGCAAAATGCTGAAGAAACACTTTAGGTATGTCAACACCTCTAGAGAGACAACAGAGTTAACATTTTGAGTGAAGTGATGCTTCTTCAGAACTAGAAGAAGCTTGGAAAATAGGAATTTCTGCTGCTGATGCGTCGTTGGATGCGGGTCTGGTGGGTGGAAAAGGAGCGATCAGATAAGTAGTGAGGGAGCAGAGAGAGAGAGCGAAATCAAACGACAGGTCGGCCAAGGCAATTTTGATGGTAAGCCAGGCAAGAAGAAAAGCTGTACTGGTTACAATAAGCTCTCTGAGTTGGAAACAATGAGTTGGTACCAATGAATGTAACCCATTTCATGATAGTGTGCGTAGTGTTGTTCTACCAAGGAATGGAGCATTAGCACTTTGATATTATTGAACTCGATTTTGAATCCTGAAGTCTTCAGAGTCTTCACGTGGACGGTTGCTTGCAGCTGTACCAGCACTATGGACGATTA
>NW_025213479.1:3663-6039 GCF_004010195.1 Chiloscyllium plagiosum | reverse complement strand
ACTGTCATGGTATTACAGAAGTAAGTAGGTCAGACGAGGTCCTTCGACTCAAATCTACTAAACTGTCAAGAAATACTGACTACAAATGTAGCCCTTGGGCTACACAAAACTTCATTCTCAAAACAAAATGTGTAAGTCGACACTTGCCCCACTTTCATGCACTAGGCCGATAATTGTGAACTTTGTGACATTTCAAGTCTTCATCTGAAATACTTTTTAAAAGGTTTTGTGATTTGCATTCTCAACTACCCTGCCGGACAGTGCATTTCTGACCGCCATATAACCCTATATATTTTGGAACATCTACTGTCATTCACGTTCACCTGATGCTCCCTGGTGCAATTTATCTCCACCTTTCCCAGGTAGTGCATTCCAAATTCTGATAACTCATGGTGCAAAAACGTGTTGCTATTACGAGGGGGCATAGCTTTAAATTAAGGGGTGGTAGGTATAGGATAGATGTTTGGGTTAAGTTCTTTACTCAGCGAGTCGTGAGTTCATGGAATGCCCTGCCAGTAGCAGTGTTGGACTCTCCCTCTTTTTGGGCATTTAAGCGGGCATTGGATCGGCTAATGGAGGATAGTGGGCTAGTGTAGGCTAGGTTGGCTTGGATCGTTGGATCGGCGCAACATCGAAGGCCAAAGGGCCTGTACTGCGCTGTATTCTTCTATGTTCTATGTTCTATGTTTCTCATCAACTGGCTCTTGCTGACAGACTTCATGTTGTTATCAGCAAGTTACTAATTATAATTGGAAAACGATATCATTCTTTACACTGTCAAAATTGATCATAGGTTTAAGCATTCCAAACAGGTCACTTTTTAATGTTCTCTGCCTCAAGGAGAAAATGACTATTCGCTCTATCCTTTCATTGGATCCAGAATTCCTCCATATTTCTTCTAAAACTCCCTCTCACTCTCTCCTGGGCATTAAGATGTTCCACACTGAAGCTGCCCACAGCTGAATATAAAACTCCAAATGCGTCCTCCAGATAGTTTTTCTAGGTCTGTCACCCCTTCATTGTTTTTATCTTCCACGCCTCTGTGTAAAAACCGTAGTATTCTATTCCTTTCTCAATAACTGTTTCACAGTGCCTCACAGCACCAGGTAACCAGGTTCGATTCCAGCCTTGGGTGACTGTCTGTGTGGAGATGGCACATTCCCCACCTGTCAACGTGGGTTTCCTCCATGTGCCCCGGTTTCCTCTCACAATCTAAAGATTAGGTGAATTAGCCATGCTAAAGTGTTCAGGGATGTTTAGATTAGGTGCATTACTCAGGAGTAAATATAAGATAATGGAGTAATGGGAATGGGTCTGGGGGGATTTGTGTACCGAGGGTCAGTGCGGACTAGTGGGGCTAAAAAAACCCTGTTTCCAAATTGTAGCGATTTCATGATATTCTATGATGTTTCAACTTCCCTGGCAACCGTCTGAAATGCAAGCACATTAACCCTGAAGTCTCTCTGCTACTATACGTCCAGCGAAGTTGTATCATTCAGTCTGTATTGCCTCTCTGTTCTGTCTATCAAAAAGCATCGTCACCTGTACCTATTTATTGCAATTTATCTGCCAGGTGTCTGCCGATTCTGCCAACATACGAATATTCATTCGAAGATGATCAGTGTCATCCTCATTACTCACTATTCCACAAACCACCTTATCATTTGCGAATCCATATTCGAGTATTATCCTCTCTGTTGCGTTTGAGATTTTCTTCCTGATTCTGACAACTATTATTATCGTGGCATGCATCACATGTCATTCATTTCCTTCCTTATTTTCTCATCAGTATACTTAGTCATCCAGATTCCTACCATTTTGATGCCTCAAATCTATTTCTGATGGGCATGCAGTAAGCATGCACACTATCCAACTACATTTCAACTGTATTATCCCATTTTTCATGCATTGTTTCTTATCAACGTGCTCCAATTTAGATTTTAGACCCATAACATCGTTCATTTTCCAGATGCAATATTAATCATTGAGTGATGTTTATATACTTTGAACTGAATATCGAAAATGATTAAGTTGTTATCGCTATTGCCTAATTACTTCTCCACTCTGATGCTCCGCACTAGGCCTGTCTCCGTTTGTAGGATCAGATACAGTACTGAACCGTTCTTTGTAGGACTAGAAATGCTCAGTTCTCAGAAGTTCTCCCGCGCACTTTACAGGATTTCACCCCTTCTGACAGCGCACACCCCTGTAATCTATCAGCCTCCAAAACAGCCATCCAATCAGATGGAATGCCGGCTGGCGCCACGGCACGAACTCGTTGCTCCTCACCCCCGTAGCAAGTTGGTTCACAGCAGAAGACAGTTTATTGATCCTTCACGTCCTCAACATTACTAGCCAAAACACCACCTGCACCAA
>NW_025213479.1:0-1168 GCF_004010195.1 Chiloscyllium plagiosum | reverse complement strand
CGGTTTTTCATTCAGCTGGGATTGATGAAGCTCTGTCTTATCAGTTGGCTCGTTACACGACAGGGTACCGCACAAAACTGGCAATTTCACAGTGATTCCCTCTATCCTTAGCAATTTTGATGTACCCGTCTTCACCCCAGTCTGTTCCCCAGCTGGAAAATAAGAAAATCCATTGGTGTTGGAATCCAAACGCTAATAAACGAGACATGTTTGGAGAAGCATCTGTTTTAACTCTGGTATACAATTGGAATTATTTTAGGGACTGAATTCTGAAATTACTGAGCTAGATAATGAGTTGTAAAGAATAAGTTGCATCAGGCTGGAAAGAGTCAATTGTTTCTTTTACATCAATTGCTGATCTGTACAGTCCGTATGGACTCACTACAACATTTAAAATGGCTTGAGGTGAGATCATTATCAGGGATAGGTCTGCGGCTGGAGTAGATATGAAGGGGAAAGTGAATAGGGACGAGTGAGAGCTTTATAGATGGCCTCCTGGAGATTTCCTTCTTGCCGTATGGAGGAGGAAATTTTCTCAGAGTTTTTTTTACCATCATCGTTCCGAGATTGCGAGCTTTATAGATGGCCTCCTGGAGATTTCCTTCTTGCTGTATGGAGGAGGAGATTTTCTCAGAGTTTTTTTTTTGCCATCATCGTTCCGAGATTGCCTGCTACAGGATAGAGTCTGTGCAGAGCATGAGTTGATTTGGGCTTCCATATCCGGTTACCCTGCCCAAATCACATTTCCAGCTTTACCAAACTATTCCAGCACCCAGTTCACTGTAATACTATCTACCTTATTAAACAACAATGTCTATGTTTTTATAAGCCACCCACATACTTTTTCCTCTGGGAAATCATGTAGAAATGTGCGTATGTGTCAGTGTGTGTGTGTCTGTGTCTGTGTGTGTGTGTCTCTGTGTGTGTATATTCACCCGAACCACAGGACTTATTTCATCAAACATTTTGTATCCAATCTCGCCCTGAAGATGTGACTGCTTCTTCCAAGCCTGACTGCCGTGATTGTAATAACAGCAGCCAGCGACGTCTCATGGAATAAATCGCTGAAAGGAGACAGACGGTGGTAGTTGATGGAAAATATTCATTCTAGAGTTCAGTTACTAATGAAATACTGCAAGGATCAGTTTTGGATCCACTTTTTTTTAGT
>NW_025213478.1:29809-33464 GCF_004010195.1 Chiloscyllium plagiosum | reverse complement strand
CAATCCCTTCACAGATGATGTTACATCCCGCTCCCAAGTGGCTTTTCATTCCATCGCTTTCAATTCCTCACAGAATCCGTTTCAAAAGAATTTGTCACTGAGTCATTTGTTTGTGTTCAAATCCTGTGAGCAAAGGGTCACAGTTGGAGAGTGCTGAGCCCATAACCCAGAGGACTGACCATACTCTGTGAACGAAACTCTGCTGTTCATCATTTCACTAACAGCAGGTAGATGTGTCTATGCTCTTCAAATGTTCACGCCTATTTTAAGAAGCAAGATAAACATTTGCTGGTAGGTCTGCTTCAGAATGTTTCATCTGTTTCAGATGGTGTTATTTGCACAAGTCTCCCAGGAATCTTTTTCCTCTTGTCGCACAGACAACAACAACAGCACGAGTCGAGATTGTCTGCACTCCGACATCCGTTTTCTTCCCAGGGGTGTAAACATGATGGTCTGAAACGATTTCTTATGTTCCCTGTCAATCTGGGATGATGTGCGCTGTGAAATTTATTCTCTGAGCTTGGGGTAACGTGATAAAGCTTAGACATATCAGGTGCAGTGTGCCTGAGCGACAGGAGATGCTGCAGTAACATCCCATGCTGATCCAGACAGCAGAGCCCTCGCTGTAACTTCGAGAAGCACACAGACACAGTACCCGATGACTGGGAGAGGCTCTTTCTTTCCCTGCAGTTCTGCTTCAGAGTGTTTAATCTGTTTCAGATGGAGTTATTTGCACAAGTTTCCCAAAAGAAGATGGGTTCCTGTGCATGTGCAATCTCCCTTTTGTACAGCTTTCCAGAATTTGCATAACTCCCACTCCCTCTAGTCGCCTCCCCGATCCCCAAACCCATGTTTGATATGGAGCTGAAGAGCGCGTTCACGTTTCTCTCCCACGACACTGATTGCCATGCCACACGCCAGACGAAAAGCTGAAGACTGTGGGAAACTGCTGTGGTCAGCACTAACAGAGCGGCCCAGCTGGAGCGTATTGGGCTCAAAACCCCGAAATTAATGGATTGCAAAACATCCTCTGCTCGTTGACAATTCCAGGTTTCAGTGTGTATACTGTCCCCGCTAGTGTTCGGAAATAACATAGCTCCATTCTACGTATTGCATGTTGTTTAATTTTCCGCTTCCTTTCACTCAATGTATCTGAAATGAATACTTCGTACTGATACACCCGCCAAATTTACACAGGTGAGGAAACACACTTGTGAAGGTCTGGAAGCTCTTTTCCTGTTCTCTGTCGGTCTGCTCTGAACTGATTCGCAAAATCATTTGCCAGAGCTGGGAATAAACTGGTGAAGGTGAGGTATATCAGTTGTCGAGAGCTCTATGCGCAAGATGCCCTATGCAGGTTCGAACAGCAGTGTCCTCCCCGTGAAATGAAAAGCCATGAGTGACAATTGGATCAACTTGTTGGAGACAGCATTATGACACAGGCACAGTTCCGCATTATTAGGACATAGATGGCCAATTATGAATAACCACAAAATATGCAAGCTACAGAGAGTCCCCATGGACTCGATGGGCTGAACAGCTTCTGTCGGCGCGTGAGTGACGCCACAAGTTGATGCTGTCCCTCCTCCTGTCTCTGGAACAGAGTGGCTGATGGTGAAACAATGTTTCATTTTAACCCTCCCTTCCGCGTTAGACTGTCTGCAGCCCCGTAGCTCAGGGCTGTGGGGATGAGTCTCAGTGACTGAGGGTTTCATTCGCATTCTCTACATCTGGGACAGGTGTTAACTGCTGCCCGATTGCAGCATAGAAACCGATGTCACTGTTACAAAAGCCTTTCTGCAGGATTGCTGTGAAGATGGATTCTGAACAGCAAACAGGCTGCACAAAAATGCCCTCACATGAATTTACCTCGGGTACAGAATCCGGAGTACATTCTGTCTTTCCCAACAGACAACTCTCAGATAAATGATATTTTCAGCAAGTCCCCAAACAAACTTGCTGATTTCCAGCACTTGATGGAACTGGCTGTGCCGATCAGAGCGAGCTTGAGAGCACATCCACACTTGCCTCCCCTCACACTGCCTGCCATTGGAGGGAAATAGCTGAAGACTCTGCCGATGGAGTCCAAGCGGAAGAGATAAAAACAGCACTGTCCTGTGAACAAGGAGACGGAATAAGAAGGCGATATTCTTGAAACTCTTTGGAGCTTAGAAATCCGAGAGCAAAGTGTAATGTAGTTAGATCTGAGCGACTTTGAGCTGGTTTGGTGTTGGAAACGTCAGAATGTCGCCTGATTGTCGCTTAGGAGCTTGAGTTAATACTGGCATGTGAGAATGTCTTACTTCAGGTCGCCATCGAGCCTTGGTTGTTTGATTTCACTTTGCCCGGTCGCCCTATCAACTGTTTGATAAAAACAAGGTGTAAATCATGAAAGTTGCACCCCTTGAAATAACGTCGAGTTCAGGGGTAATAAGTGTCATGGTAGTGGGTATGGCACAGTACCACATGCGGTGAAAGTGAACAAGTGTTTCAGGATGTTCACCCACACAATCCCACTCTGAATAATTCCACCATCTGGATGTTTGCACAGTTCTGGGTTTGAAACTTTAGGAAGTGGGCACGGGAAAGGATTGGAAACAGCGCTGAACAGGTTGATGGGAACGGTCTGGTATATGAGGAATGTCAACAATAAAGGTCATTTGAAAAGTTGGGACAGTTTTCCTTGGAGAGCAGAAGGCCGAAAGCTGGCCTTGTTAAACCTTTCCAAGACATGAGTGGGATAGACAGAGGAAATAAGGAAGGAAGAATGTTCCCTACGCCTGAAAGGATCGAGAACGATTCAGCAGATATTTAAAGTCATGAGTAAAAGAAGATAAATGTACATGAGGAGAAACGTTTTCCCATAGGCAGTGTTTAGGGTTTATAAACCACTGCCTGACATTGACAAAGACGCAGTTTCAATCGAGTTACTTAAAAACTAATTCGATGTTTATGTTGAAAGTAAAAGTGTGGCGAGTTACAGGGAGAAGGCAAGAGAATGATACCAAAAGAGAAACACATTTATCTCTGTGGAGAACCAGCACAGCTAAAGTGTTTTGTGACACATTTGTGGTTCTGAGTGGAATCATAGTTAGACCAACGGAATGTAGGGAGTTAAACAACGGTGATATCGTCAAAACCGGGACACATCTACACAACAGAATCTTAGCCAGCACGTACATGTCACAGGGAGGATGGCCTGCCTGATAATCCTGCAGGGTGTCCTGCAGATCAGACACAGCACCCTTCATTACTCAGAGAAGGTCAGCGCTCTGTAGCGTGGCCAAGCAGCCTAAGCCGCAGGATTCAGCTTCCAATTTGGCAGGTGGTGGAGGTTGGAATCCCACTGCTACAATTTCGTCGCATCAGCTGCAATGTATTAAAGTGCCCTGGTCAAAGGACAACTGAGGATCTGTCTCTTGGAGAGTAAACTGCAGTGTGGGAGAGTGCAGATTTTCTCCAAGGGGTCAGTGTCCGTGCTGTCATGAAGTGTTCGCCTTCCACACGATACATCGCGGGCTCAAGCAGCTCTCCTGCTGCTGTTTCGTTCCAGGCAAGTTGAGTTTTCACTGGAACCGAAGAGAGACTGTTGTTGCATTGCTGTTGTGAAACAAAGTCCTGTGGTGACTCTACTCGTCGTTATTTGGTTTTCTGG
>NW_025213478.1:27315-29778 GCF_004010195.1 Chiloscyllium plagiosum | reverse complement strand
GAAGTGATGGTGCACTAAGGCTCCAGTATGCTTGAAAAAATAATTTGGGATTGCCTGCTGTTAGTTGTGAGATTAGTTAATGGCTCATGCCCACGGACTGTCTCAAATTCTGCATTCATGCTTCGCTGTGTCTGAAAATGCATTAGGTTGTCGTTTTTGTTTGTGTTCCCTGATAAATCGTGACTGTTTTGCGATTCGCTCAGTACATTTCGAGATAACACAGTTTGTGAGATAATTTCCTGCAGCAAAAATCCTCAACTGAGGATCCGGGAATATTTCACGAAGTATGGTCAGTCGGGACAAAATTAAGGAAGTCTTTCAGTTCTGCAGTTTTACACAATGCTACCTTTTCGTTGAACAGTCGAATAGACTAAACTATTGCGCCACAGCGAGCGATGGCAAGCCCCGCTAATAGTAATCCTTTAAAGGGGCTGTAAGCAACACAACGTTATTGGAATACACAGCATGGGAACAGAGTCTTTGGTGTATCTCTTCCATGCTGACCACATCGCCAAAATTAAACAAGTGCCATTTCCCAGCATTTTGCTTCCAGTGCAGCTTGTTTCTATAGTGTAGTGGTTGTCACATGCGCCTCACCCACGAAAGGTCCCCAGTTTGAAACTGGGCAGAAACAACCCTGGCGAAACGTTGTTAAGTGTTTCTCCAACCTGCTTCTGAACATACACCATTCTGTTTCAGAATGTAGCTCCCGCGTTTTTAATCCTTCCACAAAAAAAAAAAGAGTAACACATTTGCATTCCTTGCGCAGATGGCCCATTTCAAAGCCAAGGAGAAAGGTGATGTGCTGGTGTCACGGTGCACCATGGATTCCTAATGTAGCTCCTCTGTCAAATGTACCCACAAGTACTCTCTGAAAGGCCTCATTTGGAAGCTGTCTGCCGTTCTTCAACATGTGAGAATCAGCACCAGAAATCCTGAATCATATTTTTGCCCTTTAGCAGCTCATTCCGTCAGCAACAGCAATGAATGAATTTACACTCTCAGAGTAACCTCTGGACTTGTGCTGTCATAGCGTCACTAATATTAAGGTGTGCCCCGAGATCTAAGCCATGTTGGAAGTGGGAATTCTGAAATAACAGCCAAGCTGCCGAATGCCATTGCATCCATTTGGTTTTCTTTAAATCATAGATGAGCAGGAAAATGTAAACAGGGAGGTTGGGCGATTGGAAATAGAGGAGAGAAGACGTCAATGGATAGGTGACGAGAGACAAGAAGCAAAAGGAGATATTATTAGAGAAATCATGAGGACAAGAAACCTAACAAAAAGGCACTTCACCTAATGCCCGTCGCATTTGTAACATGGTTGAAGAGCTAATGGCATAAATCAACACGAAAGAAAATGATTTAATAGACATTATAGAGACACAGCAAAAGAATGGCCGCGACTGCGAGTTAAATATCCAGGAGTACGAGATTACTTGGAAGGTCAGAGTGCAGTGTATTAAAAGGTGGCGTCTCTCTGTTATACAAGGCCGACATGAGGGCAGTGTGAAGAGACACTATAAGTTCGATGGAGAATGAGTTTGAATTAATTTGCGTGTTAACTCGAAATTCTGTGAAGAAAAAGTCACTGATAGATGCAGTCTACAGGCCAGCGAATAATAACTTCACATTGGGGAATGCAATAAACAAAGAAATGAGCAATGCTTGTAAAAATGGGTCGGCTATTATCATTAGGGAAATAATCTACATGTAGCTTGGTCGAAGTAGCTCAGTCACAGTATATTTGAGAAGGAATTCGTTGAGTGTACTCGGGATAGTTTTCTTGAACAGTATGCAATGGAACCGACGAGAGAGAAAGCAATCCTCGATCTGATCCTGTGTAAGGGAACATAAATCATTAATGACCTCATATTTAGGGATCACAGTATGGCACTCTTGGAACGAGTGATCACAGTATGGCAGAACGTAGAATTCAGACGGGGAGTGAGAAGATAAAATCCAATACCAGGGTCCTCAACAATAGAACGAGAGAGCACCTGACTAAAGTAGACTGGAAACAAAGTTATATGGTGGGACAGATATCGAGCAGTGGAGGACTTCCAAAAAAAGTTTTTTTTGTACAAGTGCTCAGCAAAAGTATTTTCCTGTGAAACGGAAGGACTGTAAGAAAACGGTAATCTGCCCTGCGTGTCTTAGAAAATAAGGGAGCTGAAATGTGTTGCTGGAAGAGCGCAGCAGGTCAGGCAGCATCCAGGGAACATGAGAATCGACGTTTCGGGCATAAGCCCTTCTTCAAGAATGAGGAAAGTGTGTTCAGCAGGCTAAGATAAAGGTAGGGAGGAGGGACTTGGGGGAGGGGCGTTGGAAATGCGATAGTTGGAAAGAGGTCAAGGTGAGGGTGATAGGTCAGACTGGAGTGGGGGCGGAGAGGTCAGGAAGAAGATTGCAGGTTAGGAAGGCGGTGCTGAGTTCGATGGATTTGACTGAGACAAGGTGGGG
>NW_025213478.1:19366-23938 GCF_004010195.1 Chiloscyllium plagiosum | reverse complement strand
GCGAGTCTGTTTGAGAATGTGGCTGAAGAGCTTCTGTGCAGAGGAGATGACCTGGGGTGTGCAGTGAGAGAGGGACTCACTGAAATCTTTGTAGAGGGAGGAAGAGAGCTTCTTCAAGGAAGGCATCCTTGTAAGAGGATTCGCAGTAGGTTAGAATCTTCGAGGAGAAAGTGAGGTCTGCAGATGCTGGAGATCAGAGCTGAAAATGTGTTGCTGGAACAGCGCAGCAGGTCAGGCAGCATCCAGGGAACAGGAGAATCGAGGGGCAATGACCTCTTTACACCTATCTCCTCTGAGAAAATAAGGGAGGCGATCAAATCGAAAGAGAAGGCATGCCAAGTGGCCAAGAACAGCATGAAACTGAAAGGTTGGGAAAACATTAAACATAAACATGAGGAAAAATAACTAGCAAACATTACAAAGACGGATAGCAAAGGTTTCTATAAAAATATAAAACGAAAAAAGAGTATCTAAAGTAAAAGTTGGCTCTTTCGAGGATGAGAAGGTACATTTAGTTATGCGAAGTGATGAAATGGTAGAGGCATTGAACAGGTATTTTGTGTCAGTCTTCACAGTGGAGGATGCGAATAACATGCCAGTTAGTGGCAAAGAGACAAATGTAGGTGAGGAGCTGGAAAAAAAACATGATGACGGAAGAGGTAGTATTGGGCAAGCTAATGGAGCTGAGGATGGACAAGTCTCCTGGCCGTGAGGGAATGCATCACAGGGTATTGAAGGAGATGGCGGGAGATACAACAATGCACTAGTGGCAATTGTCAAATTCACTAGACTGCCTGGCAGTCCCAGCAGATTGGAAAACAGCTAGTGTGACACCACTGTTTAAAAAGGGAGGTGGATAAAAGATTGGGAATTATTGATCAGTTAGCTTAATTACTGCAGTGGTGATGATGCTTGAGTGCATTATCAAGGAAGAAATAGCAAGACATTTCAATAGAAATTAGACAGATGTAACGTAGGTTCATAAAGGCTCAAGCAGAGATGTTATGTTGCAGCTGTACAAGGTGCTGGTAAGGCTATCCTTGGTTTACTGTGTGCACTTTTGGTCCCCTTACTTGAGAACGAATGTACTGGCACTGTTGGGGGGAGGGATGCAGAGGTGTTTCACTGGATTGATTCCCGAGTTTAGGGGGTTGGTCTATAAAGAGAGATTACGTAGATTAGGATTATTTTCTTTGGAATTTAGACAAATGAGCGGGGAATCTTACAGAAACATGAAACATTGAACGAAATAGATTAGAGAGAATTATAAAGAATGTTTCCACTTGTGGGTGAAACTCGGATAAGAGGGCATAGCCACAGGATTAGACGGAGCAGATTTAGGACTGAGTTCAGAAGGACCTTCTTCACCCAGACGGATGTTCAAATATAGACTACCTCGCCCAGCGAAGAAGTTGACGCTAGTTCACTAATTTATTTTTTGAAGGTAAAAGCGATACTTCTTTTGAACAATAAAGGAAGAAAGGGATATAGTGGGAGGGCGTGTAAGCGGATTTGAGTCTTTAGAAAGATCAGCAATGATGCCATTGAACGGCGGACTAGGCTTGAAGGGCCGGACAGCCTACTCCTGCTCGGATTTTTAGGTTCTATGCATTTATGTGTCACAAAAGCAGCTATGCAGGGGGAAGACTCCCTGGGGTGTGTTGGGGGAGGTGTTGGGAGTGAAGGCACAGTGCACCAGAGTTTCCTGTAGGGAATGATCCCTGTGGATGGTGGACAGGGAATGAAGAGGGATATAAGTCTGATGATGGCATCTCGCTAGAGGTGTTCGAATTTTTTTCTAAAAATCGATGATCACTTGAATCACCACTGTGAATTCATTAGCCAACTTTTATAGGTGCGCCATTGAGAGCTTTATGTCTGCATGTATCACGACCTGGTATGGCATCTGTACCATTCAAGATCGGAGACGGTTACAGCGAGTGATGAACTAGGCCCAGACAATCACAAAAGCCCACCTATTATATGTTTACATATTATTGATACATCTTTGCTACTTAATACTGCGATCTGCTTGTATTGATCGCAAGATAAAGCTTTTCACTGTGCCTTAGTACACGTGACAATAAATTCAATTCAATTCAATTGTGGAATGTCGACGAAATGGATTTTGGGAGCAGCTTGTGGTGGAGCCAAGTAGGGAACAGGCAATACTAGATTTAGAGTTGTGCAATGAGGCAGATGTGACAAGGGAGCTGAAGATGAAGGAACCCTTAGGAAGTGGTGATGATAATATGATTGAATTTACCCTGCCATTTGAGAGGGAGAATGTTCAATCAGAGGTAACGGTACTAAAGTTGAATAAAGGCTATTACAGAGGCATGAGGGGGTGGGGGGCTGGATGAAATTAGTTGGGAGAGGAGACTAGCAAGAAAGCAGGAAAGTGGAAATGCAATGGCAGGACTGTCTGAGCGTAATTCAGCAGACACATCCGAGATACATCCTGTGGAAAATGAGGCATGGTGCATGGTGGATGAGGCAACCATGACTGACTGAGGAAGACATTGATAGCATAAAAGCAAAAGATAAAACATGTAATGGAATGAAGGGCAGTGGATAATCAGAGGATTGGGAAGCTCACAAAGACCCATAAAGGGCAACAACAAAACAAATGAGGAGGGAGAAGATTAAATATAAGAAAACTACTAATATAAAGAAAGACTGTAGCTGTTTCTTTATTCAAATAAACGCAAAACAGAGATAGAAGTGGACAATGGCCAACTGGAAAATGACACTTGACAGATAGTAGTGAGGAACAAGGAAATGGTTGAGGAACAGAAAAAAATATATTGTGCCGGTCTTCACAGTGGAAGACATGAGTTACACCCAAACATACAAGAGAATGGGGGAACAGATGTGAGTCTAGTGGCCATCACTGAGAAAGTGCAAGGAACACTGAATGGCCTGAAGTTGGATAAATTATCTGGATCAGGTGGAGTACCTGCCAGGTAGACAACTGAAGAAACAGTGGATACGTTAGTCGAGAACTTTCAGGAGTCGCTAGAATCAGGAAGGATGCTACAGGACTGAAAAATCGCAAACGTGACACCCGATTTTAAAAAGAAACAGCACAAAAGCTGGCAAATTGCAGACCAATCAGCCGATTCTGGTTGTGAAATAAGGCCCTGGAATCTATTGCGTTGGAAGAATTTCTGAATACTTGAAAGTGTATGTTGAAATAAGGCAAAGTCAGCATGGTTTCAATAAGGGGAGGCCATGCTGACAAATCTGCAAGAATTCCTCTTTGAGGAAGTAACGAGGAAGGTAGAACAAGGAGAGCCATTGGATGTTATGTGTCTGGACTTTGTGAAGGCCTTTGATATTTGCTGCACAGGAGGCTACTGAATAAGATAATAGCCCATGGTGTCAGAGGCAAGGTGCGTTTGCAGGACAGAATGCAGTGATTGGGAACAAAAGGATCCTTCTCAGAATGGCAGCTGATGACAAGTGGCCTTCCTCAAGGCTGTATTGTGACCACAACTTTTAAGTTTCTCCATTAGCGATCTAGATAAAGTACCTGAGGGCAATGTGTGTCAATTTGCAGACAATGGAAAGGTAGAAGGACAGGTCGTATTGAGGAGGCAGGGATACTGCAGAAGGATATGGACATGTAGGGAGCGTCGGAAAATAAATGGCAGATGGAGCAAACTGTGGGAAAGTGTGAGGTGATGCACTTTGGTAGGAAGAATAAAGATGCGGATTATTGTCTAAATGGGGCGAAAGTTCACATGTCTGGTGTGCAAAGATACTTGAGAGTTTTAGCCCAGGATTCTCTCAAGATGAACTTGCAGGTTGAATCTGTAGTTTGGAAGACAATTGCAATGATGACATTTCTTCTGGAAAATTTGAATATAAAAGCAGGGATGCACTTCTGAGACTCGATAAGGATCTGGTCAGACCACGTCTGGATTACTGTGTGTACGTTTGGTCCTCAAATTTCAGGAAGGATGTACTGGTCCTGGAGTGTGTTCAGAGGTGATTCACGATTATGGTCCCAGGAATGAAATGCTTGACACATGAGGAACGTTTGACGACTCTGGGTGTATATTCGACGATGTTTAGAAGGATAAGAGGAAATCTAATTGTTACTTATAGAATCGTGAATATCCTGGATAGAGTGGATGCTGGGGAAGGTGTTTCCATTTTTAATAGAGACTAGAACGCAAAGGCACAGCCTTGGAGAAAAAGGAAGACATTTGAGAGCACTATTAAGAGACACTTATTCAGCCGCAGAGTGGTGAATGTATGGGATTCATTGCCAGATAAGGCTGTGGAAGCTAGGTCTTTGATTACATGTAAGACTGAGATAGGTAGCGGCGCGGTTTTCAAGGGATCAAGGTTTATGGGGTGAAAGCATGAGAACTGGGTTTAGAAAGGTATCTTCCAAGATTTAATGGCAGAGCACACTCACTGCGCTGAATGGTTTAATTTCTGCTCTATTGTCTTATGGACTTATGCATCGAATGACCTCCATCTGCAAGTTCCCCACCAAGGAACGTGCCAGCCTGACTTGGAGCATTGTCAGCAAAGATCTGATTGAGTGCTGATCCAGAC
>NW_025213478.1:3135-18066 GCF_004010195.1 Chiloscyllium plagiosum | reverse complement strand
TGTGGAACACGGAGGCCAGGAATGCAAGTTCATAATTCGTTTTAGTTTGCTTCATATATTGAGAGAATGGTTAAAAAAATGTCATTTTGCCTTCGTTGCTCAGTCCTTTTAGCGTAGGAGTTGGTATGTTATGTTGAAGTTGAATAGGACATTGTGTAAGGCCTCTTCTGGAATACTGTGTCCAGTTTTTGTCGCCCAGTAATAGCAAGGAAATTATTCAGCTGGATTAGGTTTAGAACAGGTATACCAGAGTATTGCTAGTGGGGAAGGTTTGAGTTATAACGAAAGGCCGGATAGGCTGAGAATATTTTCACTGGAGCACTGGAGATTGAAGGGCGACCTGATAGAAATATATAAATTATTGAGAGTCCGGCTAGAGTTAACTGTAACTGTCTTTTCTCCAAGGAGGGGCACTTCAAGACGAGAGGGAAAATGTTTAAAGTGAAAAGAGGGATTTAAAATAAGACATGAGAGGCTTTTTTTTTACAGGGGATGGTTGATGTGTGCAATTCACTTCCTGAGGCAGTGCTGAATGAAAGTACATTTACAATATTTGCCGGATATTTGGATCAATAAATGAATTAGAAAGTTTCAGTGGGATTAACAAAAGCTATTCATTCATGCTTAATCCATTTTGTATTACCTAGAGAGAAGTTCAGGATCAACCACGATATTATTGATCTGGCGTCACATGCCAGCCAGACCAGATAGGTATGGCAGTTTCCTTCCCTATCAGGCATTAATGAATCAGATCTACAACAACTGATTCAACATCATCATTAGATTCTGCAACTCTAGGTATTTATTGAAATAAAATTCCAGCATCTGCAATGCGGGGATTTGAACCCGTGTCCACAGAGTTATATCTGGACATTCATATTAACAATGCATTAATAATATCACAATGGCATTATTAAACCTCAGCAGTTACAAGAGCCGTCAGATGCGACTCGTTTAGTTTGGCATCATGTTCAGTATGCGTTGGTAGGACTGAAAGGCCTGTTTTCATGCTGTGTGAGTCTATGACTTTGACGCTATGAAACTGGCAGCTGGTTTGGATTAACAGCAGCGTTGACAGTTTAATTGATCTCCTTCTGGGATATGTAATCTTGCTGATAAATCTGGAGGTTCTTCTGCTCATTGAACCCGTCCCACACATGGGATTGTTGAATAATCTGTCCCCAGTTTGACTGAGTAGATGAGTTTCCACTTCAGCAGGTAATTGAATCCCGCATTGCGCTGATTTCTCTGTGATATCGGTGTCCTTCTATCTACCCAGGGTGAACGATATGGTTCAAATCATGTCCACGCAAATGCAAGTCCCGATGTCTATGCTGTGAATATGTCTTCATTCTTCCCGATATACCCACAGGGTGTGGATGTCGCTGGTCAGGACAGCATTTGTTGTTCATCCTGATTCGCTGCTGTCTCGCTGCACGAGAGACATGGATTCGATCCCAAACTCGTGTGACTGTGTGCAGTTTGCACATTCTCTCTTTGTTTGTTTCCTCCCACAGTCTGAAGGTGTGCAGGTTACTGGGATCAGCCATGGGAAATGAAGGGGAATGGAATAGGCATGGAGTATGCGTCTGATAGGAAGTGCTTCGGAGGCATGGTGTCGACTGGAATGGCATTCTCGGATTAAGGGTCAGCTATGTTGTTCAGGTCCTGGAGTCACAAGTAGACAGGATTGGGTAAAGGTGGTAGCATCCCCTGCATAAGGGACATGCATGAATGGGATTGCAGGAAATTAAAGGCATGTTCTCTGTTCCTGAGGTCAGACTTCCATTCCAGGTTTTATTCGTCGAACTTTAACATTACCAGTTCCATGTGTGAGTCCCCAAAAATGACTAGTTTATTATAAAACCACAACACCACCTTCTCCAGGTTGCAGTATTTATTGGGAACAAGAAGCTGATTCTGAGCTGATGCGAGCAAAAGCAGATGCTACTGCCAATGTCAAAAACACTGATCCAAACAGGAAAATTAAGTTTCGAACCTTGCCACCCCAAAGTTATAGTCTCCACACGCTTTCGATGCGCCAATCGGCTGTCTCAGCAACATGGACTGTTTGTGGTAATAATATTATAAATGGGGGAAAGTATTCCCTTCCGCCCCGCTTTTGACCAGGAGCCGTCCCAAACTCGGAAATGCATGTGCCTCTCTCTCGCCATTCCATCCCGATTTCCGATTGGATCTTCGTGGCTGCTTCACACAGTTTCTCTGATTCTGGGTCTGGAACTGGGACTATGTGTAATTGCATGTAGCAGTTGGTACTGCCTTGTGTGGGCAAAGTGATGACGTAGCCAATGTTCACCTATAATGCTATTGCAGCATACGTTTCAACAATATTCTGCACTCTCCCAAGAGGTTGGAGTGTTTCATTAATCCCATTCTCCAGTACTCTCATTCATGGGATCTCCACAGTCTCTGGGGACGCTGAAGTTAAAGATTCGGTTCATTCTGCGTTCCCACATGCCTGTCGCTAAGTCCTGATATTGTACATTCTTCCTGACATTTCCTCTGCTACCATACTGGTTGCAGTTTGCAGGCGTGCTCTGTTAAATGCTGTAACCGTTTAGTAGTTCGTATTCTGCGTTGTGATTGCAGCGACCTCGGCTCGAATCCACATCCTGGCGGTCAGTTCTCTCAAAGTTTTACTTTTGGTGAAACAAGGTAAGAAATTAATCATTTTTACATGATAATATTCTCCGAGGTGATGATCTGTTTTCCATCGAACTTTGTTCTCTGATATTTCTGCGTTTAATGTATCAAGATTTAACCCAAAAGTTCTCGAAGATGTCCCTCCCTCCCACTCGCCTTCACTCTCTTTTCCATCCCTCGTCCCATTTGACTGAGGCATTGCACAATCTAACATACACTTGCACGTTGATACCATCCAGCCTGTGCCGTTGCACTCACTGTTGCTGGATGACCATGCCCCAATCTCTTCATTGGCACCTTCAAATCTTTCGATCCGTTTGGATATCGTGGCTGTGAGATCGATTCTCTTTTAGCAGCTTTTCCTGACATGGACCAGAGATTATTGGATCGTGAGGCTCAATAAAAGGGCATAGGGAATAACTGGGGAAAAGAGACTATTTTGGAAAAGATCCACCATGAGGGCTCTCTGCGATAGCCTAGAGGTCTTATTGCTGGATTGTTAACACAGTAAAGCCAGGTAATGTTCTGTGGAGACGGGTTGGATTCCCACCACACCACGACGATGGTAGTATGTGAATGCAATAAATGCCTAGAATTAAGAATACGTTGTCTGAAAAACCCATCTGTTTCTCTGACGTCCTTGAGGTAAGGAAACTACCGTCCTTATCTGGTCCGGCATCCACGTGACTCCAAACCGGAAGGCAATAAATGGTGCAGAGCTGCCCCCGATGCTGTTACAGAATGGAAATATGTTCATTCGGCTCATTGCTAGAATTGTCCAGGGATGAGTTCGCACTGGGAAAGTTGCAGGAGAGATTCACTCGGATAGTATCTGGGCAGAAGAGTTTCAGTCATGAAGGGAGACAGGACTAACTGGGGTTGTTTGTCACCATGCAGAGGAGTTTGTGAGAAGTATAGATAAGGTAGACTGAAGAAGCGTTTCCCATCGATGGAAAGAAGGATCACAGGGGGCCAGAAATTTGATGAGAGAGACAGAAAGGTTTAAGAAGATGTGTAGAAAAGCGGTATAGGCCGGCGAGTGTTCGAATTTGGAACACACTGTCTGTAAGGTTCAGAGAGGCAGCAACCCTTATAACCTGAAGGAATATTCAGGTGTGAATATGTTCTGCAAATACCTGTAAGGCTATGGGCTAAACGATTCGGGTCGTTAAGCAGTTGCTTTTGACAAATGCAACCACAACGGGCTGAAGTGTCTCCTTTGAAACTGTTGTCCTCGGTAGTATAGTGGTTAGTGTCGCCGTATGTTCTGCAGGAGGTAGGAGCTTAATTCCTCGCTGGGGCACTGTAAATGTTTTAAAACTGTCGCTCCGTTTCCAAGTGCTGGTTATTAATGCCTGTCCTTCCATTCTCCATGGGACATGTCACAGGAAGGACAGTGCAATCTGAATCAGCGTGGGGAAGGACTGCAGCTCCCGGCGAGACAGAGTGTCAGTGAAAGTGCAAACACGTGACTTCTGCAATCCGCACCTTGTGCCTGTATTGGAATCTAAACCATTTCATCGAAAGACGAAGGAAGCTGAGGAAGAAACAGGGTAAACCAATTCTGATGTGAGCGCAGAAACATTTTCCTCAGCATCATGAGGAAAACTGACAAACGGCTCTGAGAAAGAGTTTGTCTTTCAGAACTGTTAGTTCACAGAGGTGTTTTTGTTCCACCTAAGCCCTTAAGAAATTGAATAACAATTTAACTAAAGACTTGAAATGTTAGAACACACCAGACGATGAGTCACGTGCTGGAAACTGTGTTTACAAGCCAGATGTTTGGTGACTGATAATGATGCAATAGGCTGAAGGACCATTCGCCATGCTTTGAAAAACTCAAAAACAGTCATTTTTCAACTGAAGTCAAAAAGGCAAAATCAAAATCATCAAGAAATGTTGCAAGCATTGCATATGTCTTCTTTGATGCGCAAGTGCTGAAATTCAGCTCTCTCACTGCTATTTCCCAATGTTGATTTCCAGTCAGGGAAAAATATTTGTTGCTCCTTATGAAAATATTAAATTAAACATGTGTTCCTGACATTACAAAACAGCAAATGTAGCAGTTCTGTCAGAGTCAGTGAGAATTTCATATCGGAGATGAAATCAAATGGGAAGAAACGCTGAAATCAGTTGCCTTAGCCTGCTCAGACTCAGTACTACAAAAATGATCCTTATTGAAACATATAGGTTTTTTTCAAGCATTTAATAAGTTGGATGCAGAAAGTTTGGTTCTGTGACCAGAGCGCCTCGTAACGAATGAGTTGGAGATGCCAGTTTTGGACTGGGGTATGCAAATTTGAAAATCACACAACACCAGGTTACACTCCAATAGGTTTAATTGGATGTACTAGCTTTCAGACAGCTGCTCATTCATCAGGTGATTGTGGAGTACACAGTTGTAAGACACAGAATTTATAGTGCAAGTTTACAGTGTGATGTAACTCAAATTATACATTGAAAAATACCTTGATTGTTTGCTAAATCTCCGATCTGTTAGAACGACCATGTTAGCTTCACTTCTTTCATATGTAAAGTGCAAAACGTTTTATGTTAAAGTTTCATTCTCAGGTGAAATTTAACAACTGGTGTCTGCCCCCATGTGCTGCTGTCTGTTCCATAATGTTTAGACTGATTCTAGTTTATAAAAATGAGTTACCAGAGACTTACATGGATTCATGCAGTTTTGAGCAAAGTGCACTGTAACTCTGCAAGTACAAATTCACCCCACAAACTTATATGTGTGTGTGTGCGCGTGCGTGTGTGTAGGAGGGTCTCTGTTTGTAGATTGGGCAATGGGATCACCTGTACTGTGACATGAACCCAAGGACCCGGTTGAGGCCATTCCCATGGGTACTGAATTTAGCTATCAGCCTCTGCGTGGGCATTTTTAGCTGCTGCCTGTTCCGAAGCCCGCCTTGGAGGATTGTCACCGATGACGAACGTCCTGGACCACTGAAGTGCTCTCCAACTGGGAAGGGGCATACCTGTCTGTTGATTGATGTGTTATCTGTGCTGACACTAATTTGTAAAGTTCACCTGAGAATGTAACTGTTAAAAGAAAATTTTTCGATTTACATAAGAAAAAAGTGATCCTAACATAGTCATTCTAACAGATGGAAGACTTAACAAACAATCAAGTTATTTTTCAAATTATAATTTCAGTGACATTTCACTGTAACCTTTTGGTATAAATTCTGTACCTTACCACTGTGTGCTCCACAGCCAACTGATGAAGGAGCAGCTCTCCAAAAGCTATTGCTTCCTTTAAACCTTTCGGACTATGACCTGGCGTTGTGGGATTCTTAATTTCATATTAGAATGCGGATCTCACAATTAAAATAGAGATGAAGAAGCATTTATTCTATCAGATAGGTCTGTATCAGTGGACGTTCGTGTAGCAGAAGGCTGTTGAGGAAGTGTCATTATGTGTAATGAGGCTGAGATTGGCAGATCTTCAAGCAGCAAAGACATCAAGCGTTATGGGGAAAGGCAAGAAAGTGCAGTTCAAGGTTATCAGATCAGATATCAAACCATTCAATAGCGGAGCAGACTTGATGGTCTGAATGATGTCTTTCTGTTCCGAAAAACGTTGGCCTTAATATGAAGTTGCAAAACCGACCTGAGTAAAATGTGCCAAATTTAAAAAAAAACGTGGTCCCCCCGGAGCACTGAACCGAGGTGAAATGTACAAAGAACAACACAAAAAGGGCAGACAATATTGGGTAATTGATCCGTAGTTATCAGTATACCAAGGTCAACAGGAAAACCGATATTCAGTATCTCCATTGAACCTGGCTCCACGAGGCATGTAGTTATCTCTCACAAACCACTATTCCCCTTCCGTTTTCCTGTCGCCCACTCCGTTCTTGTTTTAAACCGATTGAAAGTCAGGCAATTGCAGATGACATTGCTGATGTGGAACTGTAGCATATAGAACATAGAACATTACAACGCAGTGCAGGACCTTCGGCCCTCGATGTTACGCCCCCCTGTCATGCTAATCTGAAGCCCATCCCATCTACACTATTCCATGTACGTCCATATGCCTCTCCAATGACGACTTAAATACACTTAATCTTGGCGAATCTACTACTGTTGCAGGCAAAGCATTCCATACCCTAATTAATCTCTGATTAAAGAAACTACCTCTGACATCTGTCTTATATTTATCTCCCCTCACTTTAAAGTTGTGTCCCCTCGTGTTTGCCGTCCCCATACTTGGAAAAAAGGCTCTCCCTTTCCACCCTATCTAACCCTCTGATTATCTTGTATGTCTCCATTAAGTCACCTCTCAATCTTCTTCTCTCTAACGAGAACAGCCTCAAGGACCTCAGTCTTTTCTTGTAAGACATTCCTTCCATATCAGGCAACATCCTAGAAAATCTCCTCTGCTCTCTTTCCAAAGCTTCAACATCCTTATTATAATGCGGTGAACAGAAATGATCACAATACTCCAAATGTGGCCGTAACAGCGCTTTGTACAGCTGCAGCATAACCTCCTGATTCCGGAACTCAATCCCTCTATTAATAAAGGCCAAAACACTGTATATCTTCTTCACAACACTGTCAATCTAGTGGCAACTTTCAGGAATCTGTGTACATGGACACTGATATCTGTCTGTTCATCTGCACTCCCAAGAATCTTACTATTAGCCCAGTACTTTGCATTCCGATTACTCCATCCAAAGTGCATCACCTCACACTTGTCCACATTAAACTCCATTTGCAACCTCTCAGCCCAGCTCTGCATCCTATCTATGCCTCTCTGCAACCTACTACATCCTTTGTCACTATCCACAACTCCACCGACCGTCGTGTCGTCCGCAAATTTACTAACCCACCCTACTAAGCCCTCATCCAGGTCATTTATAAAAATGACGAATAGCAGTGGACCCAACACCGACCCTTGTGGAACGCCCCTAGTAACTGGACACCAAGATGAACATGTTACATCAACTACAACCCTCTGTTTTCTTTCAGCGAGCCAATTACTGATACAAACTGCAATGTCTCCCACAATCCCATTACTCCGCATTTTGTATAATAGCCTACTTTGGCGAACCTTATCGAACGCCTTGCTGAAATCCATATACACCACATCAACCTGTTTACGCTCATCTACCTGTTTGGTCACTTTGTCAACAAACGCAATAAGATTCGTTAGGCACGACCTACCCGTTAGAAATCCGTGCTGACTGTCCCTCATCAGATTATTATTTTTTAGATGATTATAAATCATATCTCTTATAACCTTTTCCAATGCTTTACCAGCAACTGAAGTGAGACTCATTGGTCTGTAATTACTAGGGTTGTCTCAACCATCTATCTTGAACAAGGGAACCACATTTGCAATCCTCCAGTCCTCAGGCACTATTCCTGTAGACAATGATGATTTCTAGATCAATGCCACAGGCTCAGCAATCTCTTTCCTTGCTTCCCAGAGGATCCTAGGATAGATCCCATCCGGCCCAGAGGACTTGTCTATTTTCACACTCTGCACTATTTCTAATACCTCTTCCCTGTGAACCTCAATCTCTTCTAGTCCAGATGCAAGAATCTCTGTATCTTCCTCGCCAACATTTTCATTTTCTAAGGTGAACACTGTCAAACAATATTTATATCGTGTTTCCCTATGTCTCCTCTGACACCACACACAACTTCCCACTATTATTCTTTATTGGACCTAATTTAACTCTCGTCATTCTTTTATTCCTGACATATCTATGGAAAGCCTTAGGGTTAACCCTGATCCTATCCGCCAACAACTTCTCATGTCTCCTCCTGGCTCTCATGTCTCCTCCTGGCTCTTCCGAGCTCTCTTATTAGGTCATGCAGGGAAACGATTCTGTCTTCTGCACAACATCATTCTGCTTCGAAATATCAGGCAGTATTTCATATTGATTACTATAAACGTTAATCTTCAACAAGTCATGACAGTGAAAGCATTGAATCCTCATCACTACACTACCAGAGAAGATTTCTCTTAACACCACCCTGGACACCATGAGATTCATCATTCTATACTCTCATTCTTATGTGCATGATCCCCTCGGCTCTATTCCGGTCTTGTTGGTTGGGTTACAATACTGAGGCTATCCAATCATCTTTGCATTTCAGTTTCTAATGTATGAGACCCTCTCTCTGAGCTGGCAATGTGATTGCTCAGTGGCGATAAGACTGGCCTTGTAAACTAGAAAAATGCTTGAAATAGGCCGTTCCTGTTTTTCATTCCAAGAACTTCAGGAAAACCGTTCGGCAGGACAGGAAATAGCGGGTGTGAGCAATGATCAAGTTTGACAGCAAGAACGAGGTGAGGCAGTCCAAACTACAGATTAAAGGTGAAACAATGCAAAAGGAACACTGAGACGGGATGGGGTTAAATGCTTCCTTTCTTTGCTGTAACCAGACACTGGTGTTGAAGTCCAAAATGGGACAATATCCGCCAAGTCCGTGAAATCTTACTTTCTGCTTGTTTTCTCCCGAGGATTGTGTCACTCTTGGGGAAATGTGTCTGCGTGCTTCAGTCTGTGGGTAAAAATGGGGTTCAGTTCCCCGACTGAATGTGAACACATTTTTCCATCTCAAACTTTAATCCCATTTGTTGTGTTTTACGAGATTAAAACGTTCCAGAGAAATTAGCATTCAGATGAACACGTGAAACGTCAGAGCTTACAAGGTTACAGACCAGGTGCTGGGAATCAGAAGAAGGGACCCATTTCTGTGCTGTAAACACTCGATAATTCAATCATTTTTGAAGGGAAATATATCTGCAGTGACATAATTCCAAAAACTGTGTTATGAAGAAACGGTGCAACTGCTTCTGCCCTTGTCCACAGGTTTAGTGGTTAGTTTTCGGCGCTTTAACTGAGGGGCCTGGGTTTCATTACCGTTCAGGAAATCAGGACTTCTTGTTCCTGATGCAGAGAGCGCAGCACTACCAGGAATCTGTTTCATGCCTTAGATCAGTCAATACCCCAGCTCTTCAAAGAAGGAAAAAGTGCCTTCCCTCTCTCTGCACAGTCGGACAGTTAATCCTTCATTGTCCTCTGATTCCACTTCCCAAAGAGTTTCAAAATACTGTAAAAACGGAGTCTCAGCTATTTCTTTTCTGCGCTTTTCATACACAGGAGCTGCAGCGATTGAGTGCATTGGTTTCTGAAAACGAAACGTACCTATGAGCAATGTATTGGGCTATTCCAGGATTGCCTTCTCTGACAGCGCTGGGACGTGACTGATGTTATCTATGATATGGAAGTGCCAGTGTTTGAGTTGAGTAGACAAAGTTAAAAATTACACAATATCAGGACATAGTCCACCAGATTTATGTGGAAGCACTCGCTTCCAGAGAGCCGCTCCATCATTAGGTGGGTGTTTTTCTGCAGAAACTTAGTGTGTGTGTCAATATGCGCGATCTTATGGAAGATCATCTGGACTTTAACCGACCGTTCGTGGTGTCGATGGTACCCATGACTTAGAGGTGTTGGTGTTGGACTGGGGTGGCCAAATTTAAAAATTACACAAAGCCATTTTAGATTCCAACAGTTGACAAATACCTGATGAAGAAGCAGTGCATGGAACACTGGTGCTTCCAAATACACCTGTTCGATACAACCTGGTGCTGTGTGATTTTTACTCTGATTGTTCTTGGTAATGTTTAAATACTCGAAGGCAGTGAAAGAACTTTCGTTCGTGGAGATTAAAATTTCAAATATTATCCACCTCAGCGGAACAAAAATGATTAGTTTGTATGTGTGATTAATCTCCACAATGCGCTTGCACCAAGTAAAAGTCGAACTTTCAACTGCTTGATCCGTAGCCAGCTATACGAATGGTTATACCACTGGCCAGAGGCACAGTTGAAATTTTACACGCTGCAGAGCTGTATGCTAACAAGGACATGAGCAATGTCACAAGGTGAACAAAGAACAAAGATAATCACCATCATTGATTCACTTCAAATATCCTCAAAAAAACGACCATTCACAATCTGATCAGCCAATAAATGAGGTCACTGCTGATCAAGGGAATTGCAACTTACTTTGCTGCGTTTTCACCATAATTTGAGGATAACTCCAGCCTAATCATAACATCGCATATTCCCATTAATCTTCACCTTTAGATTACGCTAATGACCTGTCCGTATTTGCAGGAAACTGAACAACATGAAATGAGTGAAATCATCCTTCCGGTGATGTAATCCAGTGCAGAGTTGGCCAGAAAAGAAAAGATAAAGACATGAAACATCACTCCCATTTCTCTCTGTACCAATGCGTTTTCCTGAGTTGGAATTTGCAAGACTTGTCTTTAATATCTGAAGAATTAATTATTTTCCTGGGAAAGATTCTTCACAAATCAATTAACATCTGAGGTGTTGAAACATATTTTACTTCAGATTAAAATAGTTGAATACCCTTTCCCCCAGCCTAATGTCCCAATCCTCCCTCCTCTTCCATGTAAATACCAGCTGCTCCAGGTGAGGTTGGAGCTCCCAACCTGACGTTCCAATGCTCCGTGCTGCTCCATGTCAATAGAAGCTGCTCTTTGTGAAGTTGGAGCTCCCAGTCTGATGTCCCAATGCTCCCTGCTCCATGTCAATAGAAGCGGTCCAGTTGATGTTGGATCTATCACTCTGACGTCCCAATGCTTTCTGCTGCTACATGTTATTAAAAGCTGCTCCAGGTGAGAGTGGAGCTCCCAGACGGATCTCGCAAAGCTCCTTGCTCCATGTCAACTGAAGCTGCTTCAAATTAGGTGAGATCTCGCAGTCTGATGTTCCAATGCTCCTGCCGCTTCATGTCAATAGAGGCTGCTCCAGATGAGGCTGGATCTCCCAGTCTGATGTCCCAATGCTCCCTGCTGCTCCACGTCAATAGAAGGTGCTCCAGTTGTGGTTGGAACTCCCAGACTGATGCCACAATGCTCTCTGGTCCATGTCAACACACACTGCTCTAGATGAGGTGGGAGCTCCCATCCCTGGCAGCTTACACACCTCTATATCATCATAGAAATACTGCCCACTGACCATTTCCACCACTGGAGCCATTGGTGGAATATCCGCATCATGTGAATTTTATATTATTTTTAGTCACCACCGAATCATTATTTCCAAAAGACATTCTTTCTTAAACATTGTTTAGCATGTGCATGTTGCAGTCAATCCAAAATGAAAGAATGGTCCTAATTGATGTATGCTCAATAAAAAATTCATCCTATTTTTCATGTTGAATAACTGCTACTTAGCAAGGACAATGTTTATAATTAAATCGCACTTTTATTCCAGGTGAGGGAATTTGGTTTGCATTATTTAAAATGAACTTGTTCACTGTGTAAAATGATCAAATAGATCTCAATTTCAAAGCAAAGTTGGTTACGTTGCCATCCAGCTTGACATGTGGTGTCCTCTTCTTTCAACCACACGGGTATTAGAACGAAACGTCTGTTAATGACATGCGTATAAAGACACATTAAATCATTTTTCATGCTTATGCTGCATGAATCTGCGGTTATTGATCCACAGTTTAGGTTCAGTCCCTACAGTTAACATGCTGACTTCTCCAGTTGTTCATAGTGCAATGTGATGCATCCAGTGTGTGCATAACGTTTTGGAGCTTGCTTCCCACATCTTGTGTTTATCTGTGCCTTATGTCCAGCATTCATCAATGGCGAGAGCAACGGGCGAGGGAGAGACCAATGCGTAAGTCTCTCTGTGCCCATGCACGGCACCAATATCGGCAATTCGCCACTGTGCATTTACAGCTAGTTCTCGGTGCTCCTACACCCATGCCCTGCCCCTTTTGAAATATCTCCAATATTTTGTGCTGTCTCTCTGTGCTCTTCTCACGAAGATGAATCACTTCTACTCAACCTGCTCCAGATTTCATCTGACAAAACAGTCATTAAGAATCCCACTGCATAAACATACACTTCGCATCTCTAGTTATTTGGTGTTCCTGGATCTCTTTCATACAATAAAAAGTCACAGCAGCTTGACTTGAAAAATAAAATCGCGTTCCTTTTCATCATCCCAATGCGATCTACATTTCAATGCAGTTTAGGCAACTGGCTCAAAGTATTCTTTGAGATTTTATAATTGCGTCGATGCATATAAACTGACCATTGGAGTTCCAATTTCAATTAGACAGCTGTGAGCGTACAAAAATAGCAGCATTAGAAACAGCGACGAGAGTGGGATTCGAACCCACGCGTGCAGAGCACAATGGATTAGCAGTCCATCGCCTTAACCTCTCGGCCACCTCGTCACGTAGACCTAGGGCGCTATGACCTTATTAATAAGTGAATTGTATAAATTATGCAGAACAGCAGATATTTCTCCCTGGTGTTGGTGAAATGATCAATAGTACAGTACGGTTCCAAGACTATGGTCTGACCTCTGGGTTGTGGGGCAAACGCATTCACACTCTGCTCACAGTGATTTGAACAAAAATTAAGAAAAGACTATGTGACAAGTTCTGTTGAATTCTGTGAAGATTTGAAGTCAACGGAATGAAGAACCCGAGAAAGCAGGAGGTGTTCTTTCAAGAAAGAGTTGGGTAGAGCTCATAAGGATAGTGGAATCAAGGGTTATGGGGATAAGGCAAGAACAGGATACTGAATGAGAATGATCAGCCATGATCATACTGAATGGTAGTGCTGGCTCGAAGGGCAGAATGGCCTACTCCTGCACCTATTGTCTATTATATTGCCTGTGAGGAATTGTTTTCCAGATTGGACGAGAGTGCATAGTGCTCAATGTCATTATTCGGAAGACCTTTCTTCCGCTCAGATATTTTTGACACACACTTGTGTACAGGACAGACATTTTCAAAATCCTAAATAAGGCTAAACTGACCATTGAATTCAACAATGCAAAAACCTTGATCTGTATCATTTTCCTGGGCCGTGCGACACCAAGTCACTGTATGATCACAACAACAGAGTGAGCAAGTGTCAGAAGGAAAATGAGTGCAATGCCAGAGCGCATGCTGGGAGCAACAGTTGATACACGGGAAGTGCATTTCCCACAACAGAAAAAATTCCCAAACAGCAGACTGCGGTGGAAGAATTCAGAGGGGGTTTACACTTTGGAATTCGATGCCAGAGACACAATGGAGATCTGTCATTGAGTCTGTTAAAGATGAAGATGTTAAGATTTCTACAGATGAAAAACAAAATAAAATGTTCATTGGTTAGTGAAGGCAAATGTTGAAATTGTATATTTCAACCATCTACCCATCTTTGCAATCAGTAGCTCAGCACTTTCCTCACACGGGGTCAGAACCACTGGTGAAGATGATCGTATAATCCCTGTTATTAGCCATGGAATCAGAGAAACTCGGTTTCCCAAACGTTCAGGTACAACCAGGAATGTGGAGGTAAGCATTAATGTGTTGCCCCTGTGCTGCAGGTGACCAGTGCACAGTATCTCTGTTCCAGTATAGTGGGCAGTGCTGTGCCGAAGTTTTAAGTTTGAGCCTCACATGGAGCAGCTTCAATTTGTCATCGTGTTGAGGGCTACGGATCGAAGGTGATATTGAGCAAAGCCAAGTTGATGGGAAAATACCCGAGATTGTGGATTGAGAAACGACCTTTTCTGGATAATGAATCCTTGATCAACAAACATACTGCAAGTATCTAAAACGTGTACAGACATGTGTGGAGAGAGAGCCAAAGGTGATTTTTCAGTAGGTAGATAACGTCTCCCATGTGCACTGCGTCAAATTCCGGGAAAATAGATGTTGAACTGGTTTCATGTTACACAGTTTGTTACAAACTCACAAAGGTTATTGCAATAATAAAAAAAATCACATAGGACCGTTTGAATATTGTATTGAATTGAATTTTGTTCTGAGCATATTTTATCTTCAATGACGTGCTGCAGAAAAGTACAGAGGGTTAACAACACAAAAGGACAGAGTCGTCTTGGTGCATTTCTTGGGTGGAGTTATGAATGTCCAAAATATACATAACATCATGTGAATGTGGTCAAATCTTTAAAGTAGGTGTTGCGTCTCCAAGTGACGATTCAATTCCTACTCATTAGGATATAACTTCTCTCTGTAGTTATTTTAGGACATCAGCTCCATTTGCAGAGTTTCACCTTGAATAATACGCCACACCTTACCAAGCCATGAACTTTTTATACTCAATCTTAATCAGTTGTACGTGTTCATGAAATGTCTTTGTATCTGAAGTCAACCAAATTCGAAATTGTTACGCAACCACACTGACTTTCTCTCAATGGTAAATTCCCTCCTTGTATGTTTG
>NW_025213478.1:1820-3108 GCF_004010195.1 Chiloscyllium plagiosum | reverse complement strand
ACGATTCAATTCCTACTCATTAAAGTAGGTGTTGCGTCTCCAAGTGACGATTCAATTCCTACTCATTAGGATAGAACTTCTCTCTGTAGTTATTTTAGGACATCAGCTCCATTTGCAGAGTTTCACCTTGAATAATACGCCACACCTTACCAAGCCATGAACTTTTTATATTCAATCTTAATCAGTTGTACGTGTTCATGAAATGTCTTTGTGTCTGAAGTCAACCAAATTCGAAATTGTTATCGCAACCACACTGGCTTTCTCTCAATGGTAAATTCCCTCCTTGTATGTTTGTTCGTGTATCTTTTAAAACACTGTGAAATCAGCTTCTACGCTTTATTTCTGGAAAGTTGTTCACGATTTAACTAACTCTATTGAGTGGAAGAAACTCTCATCCAAACTTTTCTTAATCATTCACTGATGGTTTTGAAGCTCTAACTAAAGTTATTGATTCACTCGAAAAGGGTATTTCCCCATTTAGGCATTCAAACCTCGCGTTATGTGAAAATCTCATTAGTTCACTTCAAACTTGCGTGTTCCTGCTCCAGCATTTCCAAATCTCGTGAATAAACTCCTTCATTCTTTCTATCATCCCGTTTGTATCCTTTCTGATATTTTAATGTCTCAGTAAACAACGTCACTTAACTTTCTAATATCTTGCTATCCTGGAAACAGCGTCTGTGCCCTTTCTAACCTCTTTACATGTTTTTGGTGGTGAATGAGGACAAGGATTACATACAATGGTCCCACTGAGGGGGACCTACAGATTCTACAGTTACACTATGAACTCTTTGTTTTTTAAATATGACGTCTCTATGCATAAACTCAAATAAGGTAAATTATTATCTATCCAGTTCATGAACATCGTTTCCATGGAGAAGAAAATTATCTATCACTCCCTTTATTCTTCCACGAAATGTTCAAAAGGTTTGGAAGGCCAACATCTCAAACTCCCCGTGCCCTGTGTGAGTCTCAGCTATTTCTAAAGGAGACTGAACTTCAAATACTTCACAGTGTTTCTCCAGTCATTCCAGTGCAGATTGGTTCTGGACAGTAAATGCCATCACCAAAGGCCACCATAGATCTGAAATCAACAGTTTTCACATTGTAATTGTCGTAGCTATTGTGCATCGTATGTCCGTGTTCTTGTTCAATTTGTTCATAATTTCATGGGCCCCTGTATTGAATTCTACTGAATGATTAATTTGTGAATGGAGACATTCCCTTCACCACTCATTCGAAACTCCATGGAACTTTGAATAATTTTACTCATATGCTTACAGTCCTA
>NW_025213478.1:0-817 GCF_004010195.1 Chiloscyllium plagiosum | reverse complement strand
TCACCTCCACCACGAATTTCGTTTCTCTGGCCCCCAACGCGTCATCTTCACCATGGATATCCAGTCCCTGTACAAATCCATCTGCTGTGACAGAAGTCTGCAAGCCTTCCATTTCTTAATCTCACACCATCCCAACCAGTACCTTTCCACGGACATCCTCATCCAGCGGGCTGAACTAGTCCTCAAAATCAACAATTTATCTTTCCAATCTTCCCACTTCCTCCATCGAAACGGGTAACCATGGGCATCCGTATAGGACCTAGATATGCCTGCCTGTTTGTCAGATACGCGAAACTGTCCTTCTTACGCAGTTACACTTGCACTATCCACCGTCTGTTCCTCCGCTACATTGATGAATGCATTGGCGCCACTTGGTGCTCCAACAAGGAACTTGAATAGCTCACCAACTTTACTAACACAATCCACCCAGACCTTAAATTTACCCGGATCATCTTGGCTACTTCCCTCACCTTCCTGGACCTCTCCATCAAAGTCTCTGGTGACTGAATAAATACAGCCCACCGACTCCTACAGGTATCTAGACGACATCTCCTCCAATCCTCTCTCGTGTAAAAACTCCATTCATTATTCCCAATTCCTCCACCTCCACCAAATCTGTTCCCAGGATGGTCAATTACACCTCAGAAAGACTCAGTTGGTCTCCTTCTTCCACGATCACAAATTGCCTACCCACGTGGTTGATAACGCCCTCCAGCGCATCCCCTCCACTTCACGCACCACCACCCTTGAACCCCACGCCACTCAAAGCAACAAGGACAGAACTTCCTGGTGCTCACCTTCCACCTAACCAACCTCC
>NW_025213477.1:32081-33464 GCF_004010195.1 Chiloscyllium plagiosum | reverse complement strand
ACATATTTGTTTAGCAATTGTTTATATTCCTTTACATCCATATTCTCTAAGAACTAAATCACATATTGCTTGTACTCCCCAATGGTTGCCTTGATGTAGGACAGCCATAATCTCTCGCATCATCATTTGGTTTAATATTTCCCTTCCATCAGATAACACCCATTGCCCATCTGCTGTTTTTTGCAGCCCCCAAATCTTTCAATTCTTTTTCTTCTCCTTCAGTAAGTATAGGAGCTTCCGGGGATCAGGGACAGTAGGTATTAGGGAATGAATCAGCACTCCTTGTGGGTCCAGGCCTGCTTCCTTAGCCACTTCATCGGCTAGTCTATTCCCCCTAACTGCTGGTTCATTTCCTTTCTGATGACCATTTACATGCACTCCCGCTATTTCTCGGGGGAGTAACAGGGACTGCAAGACCCGTTTAATCAACTCCTCATGTGCTAATTCCTTCCCCCGGCTATTGTTCAGTCCTCTTTCCTGCCATTCCTTTCCAACAGTGTGCACAACACCAAATGCATATTTAGAGTCACTGTATGCTGCTCCTTCTTTATTTTCTACCGCCCTAAGGGCTCTTTCCAAAGCAGAGAGTTCGCAGTTCTGAGATGACCACCCATTTGGCAACTTTCCTGCCTCCACCACACGACCTTACGTCCCGTCTACAACTGCATACCCATTAAGTCTTTTCCCTTCAGTCACCTGGCATGATCCGTCTATAAAATGTCAGGCTCCTGCATGAAGCAGAACATCTCTCAGGTCCATGCAGACCTTAGTTTGGTGTTCTATAATGTCATGAAGAGAAAATGAGGTCTGCAGATGCTGGAGATCAGAGATGGAAATGTGTTGCTGGAGAAGCGCAGCAGGTCAGGCAGCATCGAGGGAACAGGAGAATCGACGTTTCGGGCATTAGCCCTTCTTCAGGAATGAGGAAAGTTTGTCCAGCAGGCTAAGATAAAAGATAGGGAGGAGGGACTTGGGGGAGGGGCGACGGAAATGTGATAGGTGGAAAAAGGTCAAGGTGAGGGTGATAGGACAGATTGGGGTGGGGGCGGAGAGGGCGGGAAGAAGATTCTATCAGGACATAGTGATCAAAAATGGTGTGTTTTGGCTTGTGCATGAGATGAATTTTCATAGACCAGCTGCCATATCTCACGAGGGTAGCAATCTAATCTCATTTTCACTGTCTTATCAATATAGTCAAGACTGCTTAAACAGGAGGTGCAAGACTTGCGCCCACACCTCCCCTCTCACCTCCCTCCAAGGCCCCAAAGGAAACTTCCATATCCGCCACAGATTCACCTGTACCTCCACACATATCATCTATTGCATCCCCTGTACCCGATGTGGCCTCCTCTATATTGGGGAGACAGCCCGCCTACTTGCGGA
>NW_025213477.1:26162-28710 GCF_004010195.1 Chiloscyllium plagiosum | reverse complement strand
CTACTTGTGGAGCGTTTCAGAGAACACCTCTGGGACACCCGGACCAACCAACCCAACCACCCTGTAGCTCAACATTTCAATTCCCCCTCCGACTCCACCAAGGATATGCAGGTCTTTGGATTCCTCCATCGTCAGACCACAGCGAAACGATGGTTGGAGGAAGAACGCCTCATCTTCCGGTTAGGAACCCTCCAACCACAAGGGATGAACTCGGATTTCACCAGTTTCCTCATTTCCCCTCCCCCCAGCCTGTCTCAGTCAAATCCATCAAATTCAGCACCGCCTCCCTAACCTGCAATCTTCTTCCCGACCTCTCCGCCCCCACCCCAATCTGTCCTATCACCCTCACCTTGACCTTTTTCCACCTATCACATTTCCGACGCCCCTCCCCCAAGTCCCTCCTCCCTATCTTTTATCTTAGCCTGCTGGACAAACTTTCCTCATTCCTGAAGAAGGGCTAATGCCCGAAACGTCAATTCTCCTGTTCCCTAGATGCTGCCTGACCTGCTGCGCTTCTCCAGCAACACATTCCCATTCTATAATGTCAGGCAGTCGTGCCCTGGATTCTGAGGAGATTCTCCTTCCCCTTTCCAAAGAAAGGCAGCTGCATTTAAACAATTGTCTGTGACCAACACTAGATCATCCTTTTCAATTAATATTGCCTCATATTTCAGAACCCGCGAGTCTGTCAACCATCGCCCAGCTTTTTGGTTTATTTTCGTTCTCACTTGGTGTGGGGTGCTTACAATTAGGGCTCCCCCAAATATAAGCTTCCTGCTTTGCTCCACGAAAAGTGCAGTGGCAGCCACGGCTTGCACACACTCAGGCCACCCCCGACATACTGGATCCAATAGCTTCGAAAGATATGCTACTGGCTGTTTCATTCCTCCCCACCTCTGGGTTAATACTCCCAAAGCCGCTCCCATATCTACGGTCGCAAAGAGGTGGAAAGTTTTATCTAGAGAAGGGAAGGCTAATATGGGGGCATGGATCAGATCTCTTTTGAATTCTTAAATAGTTCTTTTTCCTCTTCCTCCCAACTCAGTCACTTTGGTTCCTCCTCTAATAGCTGGAGCTATAATTTATTCGTCTTTTGAGCGTAAGACTCAATCCACAATCTGCAATATCCCGTTTAACCCCCCAAAATGCGGAATTCCCATTTGGTCCTGGGCAGTGGAATCCCCAGTATTCTCTCTAACCGTTCTGGGCTTATCTTTCGCTTTCCCTCACTATAAATTTCCAAGGTATTTCACTTCTTGCTCCACATATTGTAGTTTGCTTTTAGATACTCGCAGTCCCTGCTGACCCAGGAAATTCAATATTTTTTAGTGGCTTCTACTACTCTTTCTCCTCTCTTTCCTGTTACTAAGAGGTCGTCTACATACTGCAACAGGGTAGTTCCCTTGAGGCTGCTAAATTTCTCCAATATTTGTTCTAACATCTGTCCAAATAAATTCGGGGATTCCATAAACCCCTGGGGGAGCACGGTCCATCAGTGTTGCTCTTTCCGTCCTGACTTGGGATCTTCCCATTCAAAGGTAAAAAGATTCTTACTTTCCTCCGCCAAGGGACAAGCCCAATAGGCATCCTTTAAATCTATCACACTAAACCATTTGTGGTCATGAGGGATCTTAGTTAATAACGTATTTGATTTACTTAACGTGTTGTATTCGATTCACTGTTCTCAAATCCTGCACCAATCGATAAGTTCCATCGGATTTTCGCACTGGTAGAATTAGGATATTATAAGGAGACATACATGGCTCCAACAGTCCATCTCTAGCCCCTCGATTACTGGCTGCAATCCTCGTTTACCTTCGATGGAAATGGGATATTGTCGTTCATAAACAACGTCCCCTTTCCTTTTTAAACTTATTAATAGGGGACGGATCTGTATTTTTCACGATTGCCTTCTCTCGCCCATATAACAGAGTCTATCTCTCTCTCCACATCTTCTGTCAACATTGCCATTTGTACAACTAATTCTTTTTTCCTGAATTCAAATCTCCAGTCCAAAGAGGATAATTAAATCTCTCCCTAGTAAGTTACTTCCTATATCAGGGATATACAACAGTTCCCCTGTGACTGTATCCTTCGGACCTTCTATCATCATAGGTTCAAATACTAGAACAGTAAATCCTTCCCCTTTTACCCCGGAAACAGTAATTGACCGTGTTGACATTCCTACTTTCTTTGGTTTAAAATTCAGTGATGATGGTGCTGCTCCCGTATCTACTAGGAATACTACCTCTTCCCCACAGGGTCCCACCTACAAGTTTATCAAGAGTTCCTGGTGGCTCCCCGGGGGCAGGAATCCCTGACACCCCTATTCTACATCAAAACTTATAAGCGGAATTGCCCTTTCTTCCCTTTGTAGATCAGGACACTCCCGCTTAAAATGCCCGAGTTTCTGCAATAACAGCATCCTGCCTGTGGAGACTTCCATCTCTGCCCCTGTCGCCCGAACCCACTATCAAATGCTCCCCCTTTTCCTCTCCCTCTCACTCTTCCTCTCTGTCCTACATGCTGCCACCCGCCGCTCCGGTTG
>NW_025213477.1:7062-25822 GCF_004010195.1 Chiloscyllium plagiosum | reverse complement strand
TGCTCCTGGTATAAGTCCCCTTTCTTCCCCTGTAAATAGTATATTCAAAATAGACATTAACTCAGTCCACGTATACAGAATGGGCCCCAAGAATTGATCAATTTGTTCAGTCACCCCTATCGGATCCTCAACCAGGACCTTCATCTCCTTTTTAAATATTCTGACCTCCCCACTGGTGAGGGGGGCACATACAAACCCAATCTCTTTGTCCCCTATTGGTACCTCCCGAAGGGGATAAGACTTTATATTCTTCCCCATTTTTGTTTTGTTTTTTCCCCTTAGGCTTTCGTTTAGATACTCCAGAGGCCTCCTCTACATCTACTTTATCTTCCCTTTCTTTTGTTGCGGATTAATGGTCGGGAACAACAACATCCCCGTCCACCGACCCTTCGTCCTCCTCTTGTGGGTCATCCATTTCCTGTCCCTGTCTGTCTATCACTCCTCCTCCCCCATTTTCACCTAATCTGATTTTATGGTACGGGGAGAGGGAGTGCAAACAGGCAAAAGGATCCCAGGGACTGGGTGGGGCAGAGGGGGAATCCTTTGTCTTTACTACCATCATTCCCAAACTGCCCTTCCAATAGGACACATAATTCGCCTCTGCTTGTCAAAAAGGTTGTTTTTATTCACATACAAATCTAAATACTGACAGACCCAATCCTCACACGAATCATACTTTGGCCAGAAGACAGCTGGATGAAGGATTGGTTCTTTGGTCCATACTAAACAACAATATTTAATCATTTTATTTTTATCTTTTTCCCTTGTACAGGTGTTACTTGTCCATTCCCTCAACATCCTTCCCAACGGACTTTCAGGAGAAATGTTACCAGGGACTTTTTCTTCCTTTACTCCGTGACAGTTCGACTTACTCCCCCATTTCTCGGGGCCCTCACCAGTCCCTCAGCGATTAAATGCCCCTTTTCCCGGCCACCAAGTTAATACTTAAAAGTCAGTTTTCTGACGTTGGTCTGTGCACAGAGTTGCCTGGCCTCTTTTTTTTCCATATTTTTTATCGACCTCCTTTCACTGTCTGATACAGATGTCTCTCTTGTGGGATTTGTACCAGTCGCCCAAGGGAGCGGACAAAACTGGGACAAGAAACCACTCCTCAATTGTGAATGGGAGGCATCTTCCCAGTGTCCAGGGCCAGCCACTACCCCTGGCGATGGAAGAATATCCCGGACGATCCCCCAATTGTGAGAAACTAAGCCCACTCACTTCAATAATTTCAGTGCGAGACAAGATCTCAAGCAATCAGTATGTTTATTATATGCTTGCAAGCGTGGTGCCTGAAATAGACACGCAGAGTTTAGCAAGTACATAGGTTTCACTACTCCAAACCCGGTGACCATTACTATTGTTTCTCTCTTGCCTTATCCGGCCTTGTGTATAACAAAGTGCAGGTTTTACTTGGCCTTTTCACCATATCCTGGCTGTGGTCAACTGTGAGGTATATCCTCCTTCACTGCGATCTATTTCCCCCACTTGTGACATTTCCTCCCTTTCCCCAACCATATTGAACCTTACTGCCTTTTAATTGGGGTTTGTTTTCTGTTTTTGCAGAAATGGGAAATAAATGCTTACAACTCCTGCTTGTACAAGCATATATTGCTTAACCTACATCCTCACAGCACCTTATCTATTTGTCTGTACCACCTAACATTGTTTGCAGACACCTTTCATTCTTGTATGCACATTTTAGCTAATATGAAAACAATTATATACTTCCTTCATACAGGTTTCATTCTTGTTGACTCAGCTCTTGGTTGAAACAATTGTACACTGGTGCGAGTTCATTTACCTTGCACAAGTAATTATGATTGCAGAAGTAACACTATTTCACCTGTAACCCACAGTTGGTAGTGTAGTGAACAAAGAAGAACAAAGAATACAGAAAATGTGCAGCCCAGGAACAGGCCCTTTGGACGGCCGAGCCTGAGCCGGTCCAAATCAACTATCTGAAGATGTCGCCCAATTTCTAAGCATCCGGATCCCTCTGCTTCTCACTCACTCATGCATCTGTCCAGGCGCACCTGAAATGAATCTACCATGCCTGCCTCTACTACCTCTGCTGGCAACGCATTCCAGCACCTACCACCCTCTTTCCATGTCTATCTCCCTTAAACGTTTCACCTCTCCCATTGAACGCGTGACCTCTCATTAGTGGATCCCTCATCTTGGGGAAAAACCTTATCTCTATCCACCCTGTCTGCACCCTTCATGATATTGTAGACCTTAATTAGGTCCTCTCAATCTCGTTTTTTCTAATGAAAGCAGAGGTAACCTACTCAATCTCTCTTCAGAGCTTGCATCTTCCATACCAAGCAACATCTGTGTAAACCTTCTCCGCATTCTCTCCTAAACGTCCACATAATTTTGGTAATTTGGCGACGAGAACTGTACAGAGTATTCTAAACACGGCCGAACCAAACTCTTGTACAATTTTAGCAGGACTTGCCTGCTCTTCTACTCAATGCCCTATCCGGTAAATGCAAGCATGCCATATGCCTTCTTGACCACTCTATCAACCTGTGCAGTCACCTTCAGGGTACAAAGTACCTGAACTCCCAGATCTCTCTTCTCATCAAGTTTACTCAAGGCTCTTCCGTTTACTGTATAGTTGGCTCTGGAATTAGACGTCCCCAATTCATCACCTCACATTTGCTTGAATGGAACACCATTTGCCACTTCTCCGCTCAATTCTTCTGTCTATCTATGTTCCCCTTCATTCTTTGACAGTCTCATATGTTTTCTGGCTACTCCACCGATCTTTGCGTCATCTGCAAATGTAGTGGCGAGATACTGGGCTGGCAACCCTTGGAGATTGGAACATGGCAGTTGTTCATCCCATGCAGCAAGGAACCATGTTTGGATGCTTATTCCCAGTGAAGTACCACTGTCTCCTGATGTAGATCAATAATTCAAAATTTTTTATTAGGAGTCATGATTTAGAAGTTTACTGACGATACATAGTTGTGTAGTTGACTATGATGAATAATGTCTGGGACCGCAGGGAAGTATCCATCAGGTGGAGAGGAAAAATGGCGAATGGAATTGAATCCAGACCAATGAATGGTGGTGAATTTGGGGAGTTGTAACAATAACAGTGAGGTTTCAGAGTGGCGTACAGGAAAAAAAGAGATCTTGGAGTGGACATTCACAGATCCCTGAAGATTTTTGGCAGGGAGATCAGTTGTTCGAGAGGTTTTTGGATATTTTCTGTTGTTGACCACAGACTGTGGATGATATTCGATCTTTAGCAACCTCCAGTTTAGGAAACAAGTAAAGGAATGAGCACAAGTCTGATCCATGCAATAATCTACATTTTTAAAAATTGAAAGATGAAAGATAGAGGGCTGAAGTATAAATCTTTGCCCATCAAACTACTTCATCACTCAATGAATTTCCCACTGATTCATCTCCAGGTCATGCTGGTGTGTGCCTTGGAGGGGAATTTGAAAATGGTGAAGGTTCAGTGCATCTTCAACCTTGTCCTTGCAGTCGGTACAGTTTTTGAGCTTTGAAGGTTCTGTCAACAAAGCCTGGATGACTTACTCCAGTGAATCTTCCAGGTGGTCCACTCTGCTGCAATTGTGCCTGAGCAGTTCAGTGAATAAATATTCTGGTGTTGAGCAATATACAGATAAGTGACTGCATTGTCGTGGATGGTGTCCAGTTCCCTCAGTGCTATTGAAGCTGCACCCACCTCGGCAAATGGAGAGAGTTCTGTTAAACATCTAATTTGTGCGTTGCGGACGATGTCGGCTTCACGGAGACAAGAGTTGAGTTAATAATCAAACAAAGTCGACCGACGGACATGTTATTGTAGTCAACTTCTTTATATGGGCGGTCAGGTTCCATTTTTCCTAAGTACTAGCTTCCAGGATGATTACACGGAGGAATTCAGTTACATTGACGCCATTGAATGTCAATCGAATGTGAGTAGATTCTCATTTGTCAGAGTTATCATTGCTTTATTTGGTCCTTCTGTGGGTCAATCCGATTCTAATCGCTTTCTGATTTCAATTTTCAATTCCCGTCTGCGCCTGAAATTTCAACCCGTTTCCTCGCCGAAATTTCTCCATCTGTCTTAATAATATGTAAGGACGCTGTAAGGGACAACGCAGACTTACTAACATGTTGTTATATCTGTATACAGTAGAGCTTCGTGTAATGATTGGTTAGGCGAAGAATAAATGTTGGCCTGACCAGTGATACTCACACGCTGTGGGTGAATGAGAAACAATGAAAATACATTCACAACATGGAAAACGGGATTCGTATCTGTGTGGACACAATTTGAAAGGATCGTACACCATGGGTAGAAAAAAGAACGCTGATACCACAGAGAAAGCAGAGCAATGTGGAAACTGCTGGAAGGGATTCAATTAACCACAGAAATGGAAACTCATTTAATCAGTAACACTGGCGGGAGACAGTTCACCAGTCCCGTGTGTGGGAATGGGTCACTGTGCAAGACAACCTCCGACACTCCAGCAGGATTACATATCCCATCAGGTATTCCATTATGCTGTCAATGGTGCTGTTAATCTCAACCAGCTATTTATTCCATAGCTTCAGTCATAGATTCAAACAGCATGAAAACAAGCCTGTCAGTCGAACCAATCCATGCTTAACATACTGCCAAACTAATCCACTCCCATCTGCCTCCTCCTGTACCCGTTAAGTGGTTATACTGCCCTTGTAGTTTTATTACTGTGTTGTTAATCCAAAAACCAGGTAATATTTTGTGCACAAAGGGTTCAGGTCCTGGCATGACAGATAGTGGAGTTTGAATTCAATAAGCACCTTGAATTGAAGAGTCTCGTGATGACCTGAATCAGTTGGGTGGAAAATCCCATCTGATTCATTCATGCCAGTTCGGGAAGCAAACTGTTATATTCATCTGCTCTATCCCACAGGAGACTCCAGATGGATAATACGGTGGTTGACTCTTAAATGTCCTCTGGGAAATAACTGATGTACGAGGCATGAATAAATGTATTTTAAAAATCCCACTTTCCCATTCATGTTTGGAATCAACTGTCCATTAACTGTCGCAAACGTACCCTCATCCATCACTTCCTCAGCAAGTTGATTGCACACGTAAAACACCTTCCTTAAAAGTGCCTCACATGACCTTTTAAAAAAACTCTCTTTTCATCTTAAACATATGCCCTCTCGCCTTGAAATCCCCATCCTGGGTAAAGGCAGCTATCGTTAACTCTCACTTGCCTCTCAATAATTCATAAACTTCTGTCAGGTCACCGTTCAAACCCCTAACCTAGAGTGAAAACAGTCTCAACTCGGAGAAAGTGAGAACTTCAGATGAGAGATCAGAGTCGTGAGTGTTGTGCTGGGAAATAAACAGCAGGTCAGGCAGCATTTGAGGAGCAGGAGAAACGACGTTTCGGGCAAGAGCCTGCTGAACGACACTTGCGTAAAAAAAAATATTTTCCTGCTCTTCGGATACTGCCTTACCTGTTGTGGTTTTCCAGCACCCCGATCTCGAATCTGAAAATAGTCTCAGCCTATCCAGCTTTTCATTATAATTCAAACCTTCCACACACGGCAACATGCATGTGTACTTTTCTGAACCTGCTCCAACGGAATAATATCATTGCTACAACTGGGCGACCAGAACTGGACATAATATATCAGAAGAGGCCTCATCATTGTCCTGCAAACCTTCAGCATAACGTCCCAACTACTATACACAAAAGACTGAACAATGAAGGGAAGTATGTTAAATACCTTGTACCATCTTGTCTGGAGGTGATGCAAACTTCAAGGAATTATGCACCTGCACCCCTGGCTTCCGTGTTCTCCAACACTACCCAAAGCCCTACACTTGTTGTTGTACCAAAATGCAATACCTTCCATTTGTCCAGATTGAACTCCATGTTACATTTTTCAGTCCAACGACTCATTAGATTAAGATCCTTTTGAAACTTAGATAATCTTCCTCACTATCTACAATTCTGGCGTCGCCTGCAAACCTACGAAGCATGCCTGCAGTGAGTTCCACTGTTTTCTCATATAGATCAATGATTCATGTTTACTTATAGTGGCCGTGATTTAGTAGTGTTCAGATCATACAACTGTTAATCATGCAATTAACTATGAGGAAGAAAACCGCAGACTGCAGGGAGATATTAAACAATTGGAAATGAAAGTTGTGAAAGCAATTCATCCCAGGCAAGTTAGTGATAGTGAAGCAAGTTCAAACTTCAAATCAGCCGCCCACGCTCCAATTGTGGCACTCAGCTGTCTCAGCAAGATGCACTGTAGATTGCTATAAACAGGAAAAAAAATTCCCTCCTGCCCCGCCTTTGACCAGGAGAACTCCCAACCTCGGAATTGCTTGCGCCTATAAACCGTCATAGAAATGCCGTGCATTCACCGGTTGTGTCACTGTGCGAGTATCTGTGCGACCGCATTCCCATCCCGACTTCCAGTTGGATTTTCGCGACTGCGCCACTCAGTTCCTCTGATTCTGGGGCTGGGAATTGGGACTGTGTGGCAGCAGTGGTGACTGCCTTGTGGGGGGAACCTGGTGAAGTATCCGATGTTAAACTGCATTGCTATTGAAGCATACATTTCAAAAACAACTCCACTGTCCACGGAGTTTTCGATGTTTTGGAGAAATCTATTTACCTCAGCCTTCAGCATATTAATGATGGAATCACCACAGCCACTGGGGGAACCGATATTAAACGGTCAGCCCATTCTGAGTTCCCACATATCTGCCACTGTTCGCGTAGCACTGATATTGTTCATTTGGTGCTCTGCCTAACATTTCCTATGAGACTGTACTTATTGCGCCATGCCAGTGTGCGCGTCTGTGGCATGACATGATCGTTTAGTGGTTAGTACTCTGTGTTGTGGCCGCAGCTACCTCGGCTCGAATCCGAGTGACGGCAGTAAATGCTGTATCTGTCCCAGCTTTTGTGAAACACAAAGGAATCAGTTGTTTTAACATGGTAATTTTCTCCAAGGTGATGATCTTTTCCCTTCAGATTCTGCTCGATCACATCTCTGTGTTTCATATGTCAGAATTCAAATCCACCCGTTCTCAGAGATTTCTCTCCCTCCTTCGATCACTAAATGAACTTTCCGTCCCACACGCCCATTTCATTAATTTAGAGATGCCGGTATTGGACTATGGTGTACAAAGTTAAAAATCACACAACGTCAGTTTAGAGTCTACCAGGTTAAACTGAGCAAAAGTATTGGGAGCGCTGCCCTTTCATCATGTAGTTGTGGAGTCATTTCCTATTTCATTAAGGCACTGCAGAATCTAACACTGACTCTCACATTGATACTGTTCACTCGGTGCTGCTGCGGTCACTGTTGCTGGGTGAACGTGCCGCAACCCCACCATCGGGACCTGCAGACCAGTTGATCCATCTGCTTACCGCTGTTGTGAAGTCAATCCTCAGGTAGCAGCTTTTACTGATATGGACTTGCGATTGTTGGGGGTCAAGCTCAGGAAAATGACACAGGGCAATATCGAGGAAAAGCGACTTCATTTGGGAATGATTAGTTTCACGGGTTTTCTGCAATGGCTGAGCACTCTTACCACTGGACACCAAGCAAATGAACCAGGGACCCGGGTTTGACTCCAACCATGCCAGGTGTTAGAATTAAGAGTCAATAAATATCTGGAATTACGATCGAATAACATCTATAAATCCATGGTCAATTGTTGAACAAACAAAACCATCAGGTACACTGACGTCCTTTGAGGAAGGAACCTGATATCCCTACCTGGTCGGGCCTCGATGTGACTCCAAACTCACTGCAATACGGTTGAGTCTCAACTGCCCGCTGTGCAATTAAGGATTGCAATCAATACTGCCGAGCCAGCGACGCCCTCATACTGTAACAGAATAGAAAAAAAAGTTAATTCGGCTTTAGCTAGAGTACTGTGTGCAGTGCTGCAATTCACAGTATAACAATGATGTGATCGCACTGGGAACGTTACAGCAGAGATTCACTGGAATATTGTCTGGGCTGATGAGTTTCAGTTATGTGGAGAGATTGGACAGACTTGGGCTGTTTGTTGCAGTGCAGAAGAGATTGGAGAAGACATGACTGAGATGCACAAAATAATGAGGGATATGGATAGGATAGACTGAAAGAAGCTTTTGTTATTGATGGAGGGATCGAATACTGGGGCCAAGAGATTTCGGGAAAAGGCAGAAAGTTTGAGTATATGCGCGGAAACGGTCAGAGAGTTGGAAACTCTTTTAACCTGAAAAAAAATTCAGATGTGAATTTGTGATGCCAAGACATATAAGACTATGCGCTAAATCATGGAAAACTTGATTCAGGTCGTTAAGCAGTTGTGTTTGACAAGTGCAAACAGGCTGAAGGGTCTCATTCGATGTTGTCGTCCTCCACAGTATCGTGGTTCGTGTCCCCGTCTGTCACAGGGCTCAATTCTCCGCTGGGTGCATCGTAAAGGTTTTAAACCTGTGGCTCTGTTGCCCAGTGAAGGTTATTCATGCTTGGCATTCAATTCTCGATTGGATATGTCACAGGAAGGACACTGCAGTCTGAATCAGCTGGGGAAGGACTGCAGCTCCTGGGGAGAGAGAGTGTCAGTGAAAGTGCAAACACGTAACTTCAGCAAACTGCACATTGTGTTTGTGTTGCAATGAAAACCATTATATAGAGTTGTTCCTGACTGATGTGTTTATTTAAAGCAGGAATCTGAAGAAGAAAACAGAGTAAACCCATTCAAATCTGAGTGCAGAAACATTTCCAGCAGTAACGCAGTGATAAGGTCAGCCGTCACACGATGCCAGGTTTTATTCCAGCAGGTTTGTTTGAAATTACAAACCAAAGGCCTGCGGGGATAGAGCCGGGAGCGAGGTCTGGTTGAGATGCTGTTCAGAGTGTCCCTACAGACTCTATTGGCTGAACTGTACTTTATGCCTTGTAGGGAATCTATGATTCTATCAGAGAGGACACTGCCAGCGTTTACTGGGCTGCTAAGATATTTGAGACGATGCTGACGGCGTTTAGTGGGGATAGAATTTTATTTATTTGTGTTTTGGAAAATTTGAAACTGAACCAAGAAAAACCGAATGAAAGTTTTCCAGAGTATTTGAGGTTTGGAGAGAGTAAATAGGTGGTTAGTTCTCTCTTTCAAGCTCGTACATTACTGAACGTCAGGTTTTCAAAACCATCGATGTCGGACAAAGAAATAATGGGAGCAGAATTTCTGTCACTCAGAGAATCCGTTTCCAAAACATTTGGAAAGGCACATTTAGAGACACACAAGCAGTGAGTTTCACCAGGAGAGATACAGCCTGTGGCTGGGTAAAAGTGTAAAAGTGGGATGAGGGTGTTGTAAGGTGCGAGGAAATAATGTCAAATTTGGACGACTTTAGATGTAAAGAAATATCGCAAAATTATGCAGCTGTATAAGATTCAGCAAAAAAAAACTCAGAGTTTTGAAAGATTTCTATTAATGTTCCACATGAAGCATTATAAGTGGAACTGAGCAGATTTTGTATATTGTCAGGGAAAGATATTCCAGAATGAATAGGAAGTGACCCATCTCATGGAAATCGATTTCCTGCATTAATCCCATGCCTGAAAGATGGGAGGAAAATCGCCATGATGTTGGGTTCATTTGATACGCACTGAAATCTGCTAAAGTAACTGAGCATCAAAACTGGCATCTTATTTTGTAATTTAACCTTCTGGTTTTCTCATCAGTTTTTTCTTTGAGCTGAAATAAATTCGGAGCAAAATTGAATACAATATTAAACGTTCCAATCATATCAAGCCAATTCACTTCCGATCATTGCAATGAACAGAGTGAAGTTGCAGCAAAATTAATAAAATGAAACGAACAAAACTGCATTTTCGGGAATTTTTACCAGTTCAGGTTCAGCCGTATGAGAAAGACCATCGAGCTAAAACATCACCTTCACTTCTCTCTCCGTATATACTTCTTCACGTGAGAGAGAAAATGTCTGAAGAAACTATGCGTCAAGACAACATGTGCGTGTGAATGTGACGGGAATTTCATGTTTGCTGGTTCATTCTAAGACAGTTCTGACACGGAATAAATCTAGGACAAGGTATCCCTTCCTAGGACAAGGTCAGTTCCTTGGATTTTGCTGGTATTATTATTCCGCTGAAAGTAGAAATATAATGGTGTGGATTCAATTCCGCTCAGGGAATTTCTTATCCCTTAATTGCACCATATGTAATCTTGATGTGGTCACATATGAGCCCGTTTGCAATGGGCTGAAGTGGCCCAGAGGTTAAAGCGACAGGTTGCTCTTTCATTGCACATGTGCGGATTTGAATCCTACTCGGGCTGTTACTTCTATCAAACACAGCTGTGTTTATTCCTCGCATCTTTAGGATACACTGGATGGAGAATCTTGCTCGTTCCCTTCATTGCAACAGAGATTTGTGATAAATCGATACCTCATTAACGTCAAAATAAAGCAATTTGATTCTGTTGTAAGTTACATTGGGATAATAAAAAGGAGGGCAACGGTTCTTTCCTCCTTTCATTCCGTCTTGTCTTTCTATGAACTTACATCGAATGAAAGTGAAACAATTATGGAGATATCGGGTGCAATAGTTTATCCAGTGGGATTGTGAATTTTAATGTAAAACTCCACACAAAGTTCTGATCTGTATTTCAAACAGTCAATTGGAACTGGAACCACAGAAAACTTTTCCAATGAAACGAACCTTTCATTCTTTCACAACCTTTTGCTGTGTGAATCATACCGCGATCCATCATCCAGCGTGATCACTAAGTTGGCAACAATATAAGATCCACCAATTTTCTTTAGCAAACACAACTTCTGCACATATCCATCTACGGTGTGCCCAGTGCCATTTGTTGTCTCCAGGCCACAGCACATTTGTTGATCATGAGCTTATGAGCCTAGTTCCTGATCTGTCTGATCAGTTTGGCAACATTTTCTATCACTTCATCCCATCCCCTCAGAATTCTAAATTTATCAATAAAGTAAGGCTTTAGACCAAATGATGTAGGATTGGAATTGGGCCATTCAGCCCATCGAATCTGCTCCACCATTCAATGAACACATGGCTGATCTGATAATCCTTAACTCCATTCTCCAGCATTGCCTCGACAAAGCTTCATCGTCTTTCTGGTTAAATATCTGTCTGGCACAGTTTGAAAATACACAACAATTCAGCCTCAGCAACAGTTTTGGTAAGGAGTTTTACCGATTCACTGGCCCCAAGCAAAGAAATGACTCCTCATTTCTGAATTAAATAGTCAATATCTAATTCTCAGTTCACGTCCTCTGGTGCTCTCCTCATACCAGAGGGTAAACCACCTGCCCGTAACTACCCTGTCAAGATCCCATGAATATAGAACGTGTATAAATGTTATTATGTGATTATAGAGCTCCCGTCCGCCTCCTTTGTTTCAAGGAGAATAATCCCAGCCTAACCAATCATTCCACAAAGCTCCATTTTCTCCAGTGTTGACAACATGTTGTAAATCTCTGCTGTCCCCTGCAGCGTCCTTACATATTATTACGGCAAGTGGAGACACTTATGCGAAGAAACGGTTGAAATTTAAAGCACAGACGGGAATTGGAACTTGAACTCAGATAGCGACTGGAATCAGATTGGTCCACACAAGGACGAAATAGAGTAATGATAACTCTGACAAATGAGGATCTAATCATATCCCACTGACATTCAATGGCTTTACAGTAACCACATTATCCCGTGTAATTGCCCACAGAGCTAGTGTTTAGAAAAATAAACAGATAGAATCTGGCTATATAAGCAATTTGACAACAAAAACATGTCGTTTGGTAGACAGTTTTCAATTATAAACTCAACTCATTGCTCCGTGAATCCTACATCGTTTGCAAGGCACAAAGGAGACGTCGAATGTAACTCTCTCCATTTACCTTGGTGGGCGTAACTTCAATAACACATTAGGAACTGGACACGGTCCACGACAATGCAGTCACTTGATTGTACCCTCTTAAATACCTGCAATATTCATTCCCTTCACCGCTAAGGCACAATTGCAGCAGAGCGCACCAACTACAAGATGCACTGGAGTAAGTCATGTGGGCATTTTGACAGAACCTTCAAAGTTAAACAGCTGTACTGACTATAATGACAAGGATGGAAGATGCAACGAAACGCCACCATTTGCCAGTTCCCCTCCAAGGCCCATAGCACTCTGACTTGGAAAGGAATCAGTGAGAAACTCATTGGTGTAAAGGTCTTGATGGGCAAAGTTGCATACTTCAACCTTCCATGTTTTATCTTACAATTTTAATAAAAATATTGTTTATGTGGTGACCTGACTTGTGCTCAGTCCTTTGCTGTTCCCTAAACTGGTAGTTGCTAAAGTTCTACTATCATACACAGCATGTGGTCAACAATACAAAATATCCAAAAACCCTCTCAAACAACTGATTCCCCTCAAGATTAGAGTGGTGTTGGAGAAGCACAGCAGGTTCGCCAGCATCTGAGGAGCAGGAAAAATGAACGTTTCAGGGAAAGGCCCTTCGTCAGGATTGAGACTGGGAGCATATGGGATGGAGAGCTAAATTTGAGTGCGGCGGGGCTGGGGAGAAGGTAGCTGGGAGTAGGTGTAGGTGGATGCAGGTGGGGGGCGAACGTGATATGTCAGAGAAGAATGTGTAGTGGATAGGTTGGAATGAAGATGCACAGGTGTGACAGGTCAGGAGGACGGTGATGAGCTGGAAGGCAGTAACTGGGTAAGGTAGGGGGAGGGGAAATGAGGAAACTGGTGAAGTCCAAATTGATGCCATGGGGTTGAAGGGTCCCGAGGCGGAAGATGAGGCTTTCTTCCTCCTAGCATCGGGTGATGAGGCAGTCGCCATGGAGGAGGCCCAGGACCTGCATGCCCTCGGGAGAGTGGGAGGGAGAGTTGAAATGTTTGGCCATGGAGGCACTGGGGTTGATTCTTGCGGGTGTCCTGGAGATAATCTCTGAAGTGCTCTGTGAGAAGACATTCGGCCTCCCCAATTTAGAGTAGACCGCATTGGGAGCAACGGATACAAGAAATGAGATGTGTGGAAGTGCAGGTGAAACTTTGATGGACATGGACGCCTCCATTGGAGCCTTGGACAGAGGTGGGGTGGGTAGCTGTGGGCGCAGGCTTTGCAATTCCTGCGGTGGCAAAGTAAGGTGCCTGGAGGGAAGGGTGGGATATTGGAGGGCGTGGACTTGACTAAGTAGCCACAGAGCGAATGGTCTTGGTGGAAAGTGGATAGGGGTAGGAAGGAGAACATATCCCTGGTGGTGGGATGCATTTAGAAGTGTCGAAACTGACAGCGGATAATGTGATTTATGCAGAGATTGGCAGGATAGAAGATGAGGACCAGGAGGGTTCTGTCCTTGTTGTGGTTGGAGGTTTAAGGTTCGTGGGTGGAGGTACAGAACACGGATGCGATGCTTTGGAGGGCATCTTCAATCACACACATTGGGAAGTTCTGGTCTTTAAAGAAGGAGGCCATCTGGTGTGTTCTGTGGTGGAACTGGTCCCTTGGGAGCAGAGGGCAAAAACAATGACTACAGTTGCTGGAAACCAGAGTTTAGATTAGACTTGCGCTGGCAAAGCACAGCAGTCCAGGCAGAATCCGAGGAGCAGATCACTTACTAGGATCGTCTAGGGACTGTTTGCTTGTTCCTGGAACAAAGGCTTGAACCATCCTCAAGCAACACCAGCCTCTTCCACCACCTGGCTGAGCTCGTTCTCACTTTGAACAACCTCTCTTTAACTCTTTCATTTTCTTCAGGTCATAGTGTGGCAGTGTGTTCCAGTTAAGCCTGTGTCTTTGTGGAGTATGTGGAATATTCCTTGTTCCAGTCCTATTCTGGCCCCATCCAGAATTTTTTCTCTGGTATATTGATGATGCTTTCCCCATCTCATTCAGATTTGCCTTCACTTTCACCTGGTCTGTCTCTGGTTCCTCCCTTCCCTTTTCAACATCTGCTTGCATTTCTGGGATGGGCAGGCAACAATATCCATTACAAACCAAGGGACTCCACAGTTACCTTGGCTATATGTCGTTACACCCTCCTTCCTGTAAAGATTCCATTCCCTTCTCCCAATTCCTCCATCTCAGCATGAATTCTGAAGATGCTAACTTCAACACTGGAGCTTCAAAATGTCCACCACCTTCCCCAACCGAAGACTCCCCAGCTTCGTTGTTGACAGGACCCTTGACCGGGTCTGACCCCGCTTCCATACTTCACCTCTAAGCCCCTCTGTTCTCTCCTGCAATAGCGATAGGGTCTTCTTTATCCTTACCTATTATCCCACCAGCATCCACATCCAGAGGATTATTAACTGCCATTTTCCTCTCCACCCTTCAGGCTCTCTGACTGTATTCCTGATGAAGGGCCTTTGCCCAAAACGTCGATTTTACTGCTACTCGGATGCTGCCTGAACTGCTGTGCTTCTCCTTTGGGAGGAGATGCGATAGAGGTGGAGGAATTGGGAATATAGGATAATATTTACGCAAGAGGTGGGGTTGCAAGATGTATAATCCAGACAGCTGTGGGAGTCAGTGGGTTTGTAAAATGTGTCAGTAACACTGAACTTGAGGGATATATTTCCCTCCCCACCCTCATCCAGTATTCACATAGACTGTTTCCTGCACGACTACCAAGTCAAGTCCACGCCCTCCAATGACCCACCCTCCCCTCCCGGCACCTTCCCCTGCCACCACGGGACTTGCTAAACCTGCACCCACATCTTCCCCGTCACATCCTTCTGAGGCTCCAAAGGATCCTTCCACATCCATCTAATGTGCATCTGCACTTCCACACATGACATGTATTGCATCTGTTGGTCTCCTCTACATTGGGGCCAACAGACACCTTCTCGCAGAGCGCCTCAGAGAACATTTCCAGTACACTCGCAACATTCAACCCCAACTCCCCATGACCGAACACATCAACTCCCCCCTCCGACTCTCCCGTGGACATGCAGTTCCTGGGACTCCTCCACCACCATTCCTTCAACACCCGACGCCTCACCTTCCACCTCGGGAACCTTCAACCCCAGGGCATCAATGTTGGCTTCACCAGCTTCCTCATATCTCCACGCCCACCTTACCCTAGTTTCAACCTTCTAGATTGGCACCATCTTATTGACCTGCCCCTTTCTTCCTTCCCACCTATCCGCTCCACCCTCTTCTCCGACCTATCACCTTTAACCCCATCTCTATCCACCTATCTCTCCACCATCGAGGCTCGCAGCTTTATTCCACATGAAGGGCTTTTGCCCGAACCATCATTTGTTTCTGCAACTCGGATGCTGCCTGACCTTCTCTGCTTCTTCAGCACCACTCTAATATCGTGCTTCTTCAGCACCACTCTAATATCGATTCTGATTTCAACATCGGCAGTACGCACTTCCGTCCAACTGATTCCCTTGAACATTTATCTTCAGCGGTCGTGAATGTCCACTCCATGATCTCTTTGCCTGTCTACACCACACAGAATACACACTGTTTTTGTTTCTTCTCCCCAAATTCATTAACACTCATTGCTTTGGATTCAATTCCATTCAGCATTTTACCTTTCTCCCTGACATTCTTAACCATAGTCAACTGCACGACCAAGTGTTGCATCATCAGCAAAGTTCTAAATAATGGCTCCGACAACAACCAATATAAATCATTGATCTACATCAGAAAACAGTGGCACTCAACTGGAAACAGGCCTCCAAACAGGGTTCATTGCTGATTGGGATTAACAGCTGCAATAACAGCAGAATCGAACTCATGCTGTAATTTGTAAACTCGCTGCTGACTCTGCCAGTGGTCTCCTGAGGGATCACTTCTCACATATGGGAGTGGTGAATGTCCTGTGCGCACTGTGACTGAAAAAGTGAGTTTACACCTCAGCGGTTAATTGAAGCCCTTCCAGCAGTCACCCCATGGCCCTGACTTCTTGGCGCTTCGAGTATCCTTGTGTCTATTTAGTTTGATAATCAGTTGTATTCGAGTCCACACAGACACGATTCCCATTTTCCCTGATGTCCATGCATTTATATTCTTCATTATTCTCCCACGGAATGTGGCTATCATTGGACTGAAGAACATTTGTTCATTCTAATTCACCTTGAACTGAGTCATAGGGCATTCATGGGTAAACCACATTTTTGTGGGTCTGGAGTCACATGTTGACAGGATTCATTACGGTCGGCAGATTTACCTTTCGAAGGTACGTGAATGAGCAATATAAAGTTATTGTCTATCTTCCTGAGATTGGGTTTATTATCCAGATTATAGTCATCGAATTTAACGAGCAGCAGCTGCCGCGTTCCAGTCTCCAAAGATTACTCGCCCAATAGATCGCCGCTGCACTATCAACTCCCTGCTGCATTTCTCCATTCAAAGAATAACATTGTCAATTCAGATTATCCCAGATGGATAGAGAATAGGACTGTGTTTGAATGGAAGCAATGTACGCTGGATTGGAGTGTTTACTGGAGCAAGAGACTGATGTGGAGATGATGTGGGCAAAAACTGTTCTTACTGTCAAAGTAACAAAATCCCACTTTGTTCAGGAAAATCTCTTTGAATGCTTTCAATACATCGACCACTCACTTAAGGCTCTAGCACGCTTCCTCTGAGCCAATTCTCAGTGCGGGTTAATGCTGCTGCTGAATCTTAATAATATAGTAAATTGAAACCAATATGCCCTTCCACCTCGCCTTGACCAGAAGTACGCCAGCTTCAGCATTTCACGCGCTTGGATAAATAGACAACGTCTTTTCCCTGGGGTCGTGGAGTCCAGAACGAGAGGGCATAGATTTAGATTGAGAAGGGAAAGGTTTACAAGAGACCTAAGGTGTAACCTTTTCATGCAGAGGGTGGTGCGTGTATGGATTAAGCTGCCAGAGGAAGTGGTGGAGGCTGGTACGATTGCAACAATTCAAAGGCATTTGGATGGGTATATGAATAGGAAGGGTTTGAATGGATATGGGCCGATTGCTGGCAGGTGGGACTAGGTTGGTTTGGGATATCTGGTCGGCATGGACCAAAGATTTCCATGCTGTATATCTCTATGACACTATGACTCCATGACCGTGCCTTTACCAATCATGTGACTGGAGCCACAGAATAGCTTCACGTGCTCATTTCCACCCCCACTTCCGGTTTGGTATTTGCGGCTGCGCCACAAAGTTTGTCTGATTCCGGTTCTCGGATCTCGGTTTATGTGACTGACTGCAACAATGGGTACTTCCTTGCGTGGGGAAGTTGGTGAAGCAACTGTTTTAAAACTCATTCCTCTTGAAACATACATTGCACCAATATCCCGCACTATTCCCTGAAACTTTTTCTTTCTAGAAATCTATCAAATACAGTCTTCAACATGCAGTACTCGATGGAACCACCACAAAGTCTGGGAATATTGAATTTAAAATTCAGCTAATTCTGAATTCCCACAAGTCTGCTATCGCTCGCCTAATATTCCTCTGCTACTCATCCTAACATCTCCTCTGTCACTGTAATTATTGCTGTTTTTAAACGCGTGTCTCTGCATGACACAGTGATAGTTTGAATGTTAAAATATTCTGCATTGTGACCGCAGTAAGCTCGTTCGAATCCGAGTCACTCCATTTTACTCCTTGTGACTCATGCTGAAGAAACATAGAAATGAATTAATTGATTTTACATCAAAGCATTCTCTGAGATTATGATTTTTTCCATCAAACCCCGATGTCTCTCACACATCTCTGCGAGTCATATATCAGGATTGAGACTCACCCATTCTCGGAGAATTCTCTCCCTCCCGCAATCACTTACCTCCTTTAAGTTCCCCCTCACATTTCCCTTACAATCACTTTTACATTGATCTCGTTCAGTCTGTGTTGCTGCACCCACTGTTGCTGTGCGACCATGCCCAAGTCTCACCATCGGGACCTTCACACCAGTTGATCCATTTTGATAGCGCGGTTGTGAGATCAATCCTCATGTCGCAGCTTTTACTGACATGGACCAGCGATTATTGAAATATCAGGCTCAGGAAAATAGTACAGGGCAGCATTAAGGAAAATAAACTTTAATCAAAAAACATCGGTTTTGACGACGTCCACATAATTTATTCCTTTTTTTCATTCGGCACGAGAAAGACTATTGTGTGTAGTTATGCAATTCACATTATAGCAGGGATGTGAGAGCAGGGATCATTTGCCAGGATATTGTCTGGGCTGAAGAAGAGAGATTGGACAAGCTGGAGTTGTTTTTCTTAGAGCAGAGGAGATTGAGCGGGGCATGATTAAGTTGTAAAATGTACTGAGGGATATGGATAGCATAGATTGAAATACATGCGTCAATTTCATGGAGAGTTTGATAACGAGAGGCCATGGATTTCAGGTCAGAGGCGGAAAGATTAGAGTGAATACGTGGAAAAACATTTTCAAACAGTGGGTGGCTGAAATGGGGAACACAGTGTATGTAAGGGTCGGAGAGGCAGGAATCCACATAACTTTCCGAAGTATTCAAATGTGAATGTATGATGCCAAGACATACAAGTCTATGAGTCAAGTGATTTGAAAAGGAGCTAGGATAGTTAAGCGATTGTTAATGAGCAAAACAGATACTCCGTTTGAAGTACGGGTTATTAAAACCAGTCCTTCTATTCTCGAAAGGACATGTCACAGGAAGAACTGTGCTGTCTGAATCAGCGTAGAGGAGTACTACTGCTCCCGGGAAGACAGAGTGACAGAGAC
>NW_025213477.1:4690-6771 GCF_004010195.1 Chiloscyllium plagiosum | reverse complement strand
AGAGCTCCCGCATAGCACAGCACGAGTTGAAAGAGTAGCACGTCATTTCCTGCTGAGACACCGTGCAATCTTCAGGACCCAACATCGATTTCAATAATTTTAGACCCTGTCCACCTTCTGTCACGTTCCTGCCCCACCTCCACATGCCATTCGTTCCAAAGGTGGATCGTTTGGCTCGAAAATCTCTCCCCAGATGCACTAGACCTGCTGATTTTGTTCAGATATTTCGGCTTTTCTTTGGATAATTTTGTTCTGTTCTGATCACCCAGCCTTCAGGAAACGTGTGTTTGCACGGGAGCGTGGTCAGAGGAGATTTACTAAGGTGGTGCCTGACCTCGATCATTCCCCCTGTGAAGATAAGCGAAAGTGAGGGCTGCAGGTGTTGGAGCTCAGATTCGAGAATGTAGTGCTGGAAAAGCGCAGCACGTTAGATAGCATCTGTGGAGAAGAGAATCGATCGATGCTTCGGGCACAAGCCACTGCTATTCCATTACCAGCCGATGCCTGGAGGAAGAATGTCTCATATTCCACCCTAGGACCATGCAACCACACGGGATAAATGTGTATTTCAACAGCTTCCGCATTTCACCTTCCCCCACATTATCCCAGTTCAAAGCCTCCAACTAGGCACTGCTCTCTGGACCCGGCCACAAATCCCCCCTCTGAACTACCACCTTCTCCCTCACCTTCATCCACCAATCACTTTCCCAGCTACCTGACCACCGCTCCCATTTCCCTCTCTCAACCGTGACTAAAAAGTCTCATTCCTGATGAAGGGCTTATGCCCGAAACATCGATTCTCCTGCTCCTCGGATGCTGCCTGACCTGCCGTACTTTTAACGCACTACACTCTCGCCAATGCAAAGATAGATGAGCTCGACTTGTGCTCTTTATCTGAGAGCAGAGAAAGCTGAGAGAGGAATTGATTATCGTGCACAGAAATGGATAGATATGTGTGACAGGAATAAACTTCTGATGGGAAGGAATAATAACCAGGGATATAGATAAAACGCTACAGAGAAAATGTTCAGAGAAGATTTAGGAAGAATGTTTACATCCTAAGAGCGTTGTTTGTCTGGAACTCACTATTTGAACGTGTGGTAAAGCTAAGAGTCATCAAAACACTTCAGGAGCATTTAGCCAAACACTCGAGGAGCTAGAGCATGCATGGATAAGGACCAGGTCCTGGAAAGTGGTGCGATGATAAACAGATGTTTGATGAAAAACTTGAACACCTTAACGTTGGGTGCCGTAAAATGGAGGCGAGCACAGCTCTGTGGCACAATGAAAGACGTGTTGGACTTCTATTACATTGTTAAGATTGCGATTCAAAGTGTGTTGGTTTGCGTTACACCAGAATTGGAGTTTAGTTCAGATTTCAGCTGAATGAATGATCGTCTGCTGATTCATCATCAGTTCCCATCGTCTGGAGTTCTCCGCCCTGCTACTGACCAAAGAAGATTGCTCATTTTCTGGGTGGTGAGTTTTGAGAGAATCATATCATTTGAAACATGATCAGCCCACAATCGGCTTCACACTCACAAAACGTACTGCAGAAGCATACTGTCTCTAAACACAGTTGCACAGCGTTTTTCGGTTTATTCAGTGTATTTTTCCTTTGGGCAACAGGTTGATGTGGATGGGCTGTGAAAGACATTGTTGTGTTCGGTCAGCCATGGGGACATCAAATGGCGGGGTAGCGCTGGCGGGCGAAATGGCCCCCTCCTATTCCTCACTGTCTGTGCTGTTTCTGACAGAGGGTTTTAAGTAATAACATGATGAGGATCCTGTGAATCTACACTACGGAATACCAAGGACCTCCCCTTTAACCCACTGCTCTTACAGCTGGAATACACAGCTCCTGTTGCAGCTTTAGATCAGACAGTGGAGGATTCTCCCAGGCGCTCTATATGACTGCATGCTCCTTCACACAGGTTTCCAACTGGACACATGGAGCAAACGGCCGTGTGGATATTGGGGATTCAGGGAAAAATTTCCCCTTTGCCTGGCTATAGTTCTGTCCACGGTTATAAACATGAATTTGGGACATTCAGTATCTCACTCTGGATTCTTATCACTTT
>NW_025213477.1:0-2242 GCF_004010195.1 Chiloscyllium plagiosum | reverse complement strand
TCTAATTCAACTCATGAAAACTTACCACATTACCGGTACAGGAAAGGTGTGGGATATTTCACTTACAGCTGAATCAGTTGACTGCAGCAACATTTCTTCTTATTATCAGTTGACTGCAGCAACATTTGTATTTCTTCTTAACGTATGCTAAAGTAACACAGTGAGGAATCAATTAATATTGTAAGGCATACGTAAGGAGGCGTGTTAAATCTGAGGTTATGTGAATAGGGCAGTTTTGATTAAAATAGCCCAGAGATTGGTCATATCTCAGGCGCATGAGATTGACAGAGACCGATGTTTAGAAAATAGACTGTCTTGGCAAATGCCAGTGTTATGAAGTTTTGGCTGTAATGTACTTTTAATGGTGTTGAAATGTCTGGCTATCACAAGGAGTCCAGAAGAAGGTAACAACATAACATTTGTTCGAAACAACTAAGAGCTGTGCTACATGGATGCAAAAAACAAAATCGAATTCGGCTAATCACCTTAAATTATGCCCGAATCAAGTTTGACTTTGGTATTTTTACAACATTAAAACCTTTGAAACGATCAGACGTTTTGTGGGACAAATATCCACCATTTTGAACAGTTACCCAGAGTGGCAAAGAACAGCAAAGGGAGCAGCTAAAAGACCAAGAGATGGAGGATGTTAGTAAAATCTCCAAGAGGTGCCTATCTGGAGAAATGGATTGCATAGAAAAAATATCAACACCGCCCTGGAGAAAAAAAATCTACAGAGGAAGATACACAGAGAAGATTCGACAACTAGTTGGTTTTTAAATTTGAATTTTTTTTGTAAATGTTACTGGGGTCGGGGTGGGGAAGGTGTTGTAGAGCAGAAGGTTAAAGACCCGTGCAGAGAAAGGAGTTATAAGTAGTTGTAAGTTGCTTTTCTCTGTCAAATGTTAAAAAAAAAACTATAAAGTTGTTATGTTTAACTTTAAATAGTGGTTTTTGGGATAGTTCTTTGCCTCTTGAATTTTAACAGAACACAGCACGGGGTGAATCCTTCCTGTTTTGCTGTTTTGCATTAGCAGAGGGTGTTTACCCCGTCACGTAACACCAGGTTTTATTATTTCGCTCATTCGTGCATTTTGCCTCATTACCGATTTTCAAGTTGTTCCCTTTACACAAAAGGTCCGTGCTTTTGTACCGTTGTACAAAAGATGCAGTGTGTCTAAGCGACAGGGCTCCCGACAATAACATTCGACGCTGTTTCAATCTATCTATCCTGATATTGACCCATGGAAACAGCACTGCGCACTCTCCTCCAGTCTGTAAAACAATCCCTTCACAGTTAACGTTACATCCCGCTCTCGAGGGGCTTTTCATTCCATCGCTTTCAATTCCTCACAGAATCCGTTTGAACAGATTTTGTCACCGAGTCACTTCTTTGATTGTGTTCAAATCCTGTGAGCAGAGGGTCACAGTTGGGGCATGATGAGCCCATAACCCAGAGGTCAGACCATACTCTGTGAACGTTAATCTGCTATTCATCGTTTCACTAACATCCGGTAGATGTAGCTATGCTCTGCAAACTTTTCACGCCTGTTTTAAGAAGCAAGATAAGCAGTTCCTGGTTCCTGCTTTTGTTGTGATAGTGGGTTAGTATAGGTTAGGTGGGCTTGGATCGGCGCAACATCGAGGGCCAAAGGGCCTGTACTGCGCTGTATTGTTCTATGTTCTATGTTCTATTTTTTAAGATTGTAAATTCTGGGAATATGCACTGGTCGAGACTGTTTGCTCTCCCACATCCGTTTTCTCCCCAGCAGGTGGTAAGATGATGGTCTGAATCGCTTTCATCTGTTCCCTGTCACTCTGGGATGATGGGAGCTGTGAAGTCTACTCTCTGAGCTGGGGGGTAACGTGATAAAGCTTATACACATCAGATGCAATGTGCCTGAGCGACAGGACTCGCTGCACTAACATCCCATGCTGATTCAGACAGCAGAGCCCTCGCTGTGACTTCGAGAAGAACTCAGACACAGATAACTGGGAGAGATTCTCTCTTTCCCTGCAGTTCTGCACATTTCGATCTGTCTCAGATGGCGTTATTTGCACAAGGTTCCCAAAAGAATATCAGGTCCTATGCATGCGCGATCTCCCTTTTGTACAGCTTACCAGAATTTCCATAGCTCCTACTCCCTCTAACCCCCTCCCCAGTTTCACAACCCCGTGTTTGACAGTCAGCTGAAGAGTGTGTTCACGTACCTCTCCCACAATAGGAGATGAATTCATCCAG
>NW_025213476.1:29679-33464 GCF_004010195.1 Chiloscyllium plagiosum | reverse complement strand
ACCTTCTCTCTCTCCCTCCCTCTGGGGTATATCTATCTTCCTCCCCCTGCAATGTATTGACACTGTTCCCCTAAAACACTCCCTGTGGGGGTGAACCCACCCTGTCCCCACTCTCTGGGGAAGGGGTTTCTCCCGAGTATCCCGTTGGAGTTTTGGGAGACCGTTCCGATTCTGAGTGGGTCCGACAGGGAAGTCATTGCGGAGACGGTTCCACCATGGGTGGGGGGGTATCTTGCAGAGAATCGTGATGGTCTGGAATTCTCTCACCCAGAGGGAGTGGGAGTATTTAAAGAGGAGGAAGGTGGCTTTTTGAAACATCAAGGAGTGAAGGCCTGGGGAAGATCATCCGTGATGAAAGGGGCTAGGTTGGCGGGCAGGCTCGAGGGGAAGAATGGCCCCCTGTTGTTCCCTTTCCTTATGTTCCTATAGAGATGTCCCAGCTCTGGTCTCTCTTACTGTTGTGAAACCCTTTCAGAATTCTGCGTGTTTCTGTCAGGCCCCCAGTTCATTGAACATTAAGCTGCACACACCTCTCAGTCTTTCCTGTAGTGTATCCTGTCTGCTCGGTTACGTTTTATTCACTTATGGGACATGGACATTGCCGGAATGTTGTCAGGGCCCATTGCCTTGGCAGTATTCAGTGCCTCCAACCCTCACTTGATATCGCGTGGAGTGAATTGAATTGGCTGAAGACTAGTCTCTGTAATCCTGGGGATCATCCAGTCAGCATTTCTGGCTGAAGATTGCTGAGAAACCTTCACCTTATCTTTTGTGCTGATGTGCTGGGCTCCTCCACCATTGAAGATGGGGATATTTGTGGAGCCTCCTCTTCCTCCAGTGAGTTGTTGAATGGTCCTGTTTGGCAGCTTCACCAGGTCGATACCTCACCCTCAGTTATACCTGCTGCTGCTCCTGGCATGCCCCCCTGCACTCTCCGCTGAACCAGGGGTGATCCCCTGGCTGGATGGGAATGGTTGAGTGGGGGATATGCCGGGCCATGAGGTTACAGATTGTGTTGGAGTACAGTTCGGCTGCTGCTGATGGCCCACAGTGCCTCATGGATGCCTGGTCTTGAGTTGTTAAATCTGTACGAAGTCTGTCCCATTTAGCACAGTGATAGTGCCCCACACAACACGATGGAGGGGATTATCAATGTGAAGGTGGGATCTCACCTCCACAGGGACGGTGAGGTGGTTGCTCTTACCAATACCGTCATGGACAGATACATCTGCAGCCGGCAGATTGGTGAGGACGAGGTGAAGTATGTTTTTCCCTCTTGTTGGTTCCCTCACCACCTGCCGCAGCCCCAGTCTAGCAGCGATGTCCTTTAGGACCCGACCAGCTCAATCAGTCGTATTGCTGCTGAGCCACACTGGGTGGTGGACATTGAAATCTCCCACCCAGGGTCCATTCTGTGCCCTTTCCACCCTCAGAGCTTCCTCTGAATGCTGATTAGCTTGTGTTGACACTTCATGAGCTCACTGAAGCAGATAGAAATCCAGAGGGAAGATGAACAGGGTGTCTCCCTGAGCTGTGGCTGATCATGAATGGGGAAGAGGGTTGTCTCATATTTCAGTGTGCTGTAAGTGGGTCTGAAAGGGTTAATCCAGAGGAGTGCTGGAAATGGGACACAACAATTCAGGGCTTTGAAGGAGCGAGGCCTGAGATCAGATCCTCCTTAAAGTCTCTGTGACGATGTCCATCATATCCATGGAGCCTCTCACTGGCTGTTAACGTGCAATTGTTAACTCTCGGTTAATGAGAAGAGGGGACTGTTTGATTTAGGTAAGGAAGTGGTTTAGAGTGAGCTCGCCCCTCTCCCACGTGAGAAGGAGCTGGTAACAGGAATCATCACGATGAGTAGTAGCTCCTACAGGACACCAGGAGGAGGCGCTGCCCCTGGGACAGTGCTCTGCCCATTGGGGCCAACACAGACTGTGAGCAACAAAGAGGTTTCATTGGCTGCATCAGGAACATTCAGGGGAAGTACCATTGTATCACCATGTCACTGAGCAAACAGGACACTGGGGTTGCAAACCAGAGATGGTGCAGAGAACCTTCAGAACACCACATTTGGAATCACGTGAACAATTTTCATTTCATATTTTAATAAGGGGTGGAGAGGCACTGAAAAAGGTCCAACAGCCCATTTGCTCGAGTGAGCAGCTGAAGAGCACCTTTCCAGGGATTTTCGGACTCTGCAGTAAAAACCTGGATTCTGTGAATATTTAATGCAAAGTGAGATGAAGGTCAGAGATCTGGGAATTGCTCTCTTAGCTGAGATGTGTCAATCTGTAGAACAGGCCCTTGACTGAATTCCGATCAGCAGGAGCTGAGTTAGTTCTGATGAATATGCAAAGAGATTCTCTAAATACATTAAGGACAAAAGGGTAACAAGGGAGAGAATAGGGCCCCTCAAAGATCAGCAATGCAGCCTTTGTGTGGAGTCACAGGAGATGGGGGAGCCCCAGGACCTGATCAGGTGTACCCTAGAACTCTATGGGAAGCTAGGGAAGTGATTGCTGGGCCCCTTACTGAGATATTTGTATCATCGATAGTCACAGGTGAGGTGCCGGAAGACTGGAGGTTGGCAAACGTGGTGCCACTGTTTAAGAAGGGTGGTAAGGACAAGCCAGGGAACTATAGACCGGTGAGCCTGATGTCACTGGTGGGCAAGTTGTTGGAGGGATTAATGTATTATCCATGCTGATACATTAGCCATAATACCGTGCACCTTTATCTCCTGCTGCCTATTGTGCAGCACCTTGTCAAATGCCTTTTGGAAATTTAGGTACACCACATCCACTGATTCCCCATTGTCCACCGTGCTCGTAATGTCCTCAAAGAATTCCAATAAATTAATTAAACATGACCTGTCTTTCATAAGCCAATGGTGTGCCTGCCCGATGTGACAATTTCTATCCAGATGTCCTGCTATTTCCTCCTCGATGATAGATTCAAGCAGTTTCCTCACTGCAGAAGTTAATCCAACAGGCCTATAGTTACCCGCCTTTTGTCAACATCCTTTTGTAAACAGTAGCATCACATTTGCTGTTTTCCAATCTGCCAACCGCCCCAGAGTCCACTGAATTCTGGTAAATTACCAAAAGTGCAATTGTTATTACCCCCACCGTCCCTTTCAGTACCTGGGATGCATACCATCAGGGCCAGGAGACTGGTCTACCTTTAGCCCCATTACCTTGCCCAACACACTCTCTTTAGTGATAATGATCGTTTCGAGCTCCTCACTGGCCATAGTCTCCTTGTCATCAATTATTGGCTTGTTATTTGTGTCTTCACTGTGAGACCGACAGAAAACACCTGTTCAACACTAACTAGCGAGCTGGCCAGTCGTCTCCCTCCCTTCCTTCTTAAACAGAGGTGTTGCATTAGCCGTTTTCCAGTCCTCTGGGTTCCTCCCTGACTCCTGCATGTTCATCAACACTACCACCACAATCTCCTCAAAGATCAGCAAGGTGACCTTTGTGTGGAGCCACAAAAAATGGGGGAGATACTAAATGAATATTTTGCATCAGTATTTACTGTGGAAAAGGATATGGAAGATATAGACTGTAGGGAAATAGATGGTGACATCTTGCAAAATGCCCAGATTACAGAGGAGGAAGTGCTGGATGCCTTGAAATGGTTAAAGGTGGATAAATCCCCAGGACCTGATCAGGTGTACCCTAGAACTCTGTGGGAAGCCAGAGAAGTGATTGCTGGGCCTCTTGCTGAGATATTTGTATCATCAGGTGAGGTGCCAGAAGACTGGAGGTTGGCAAACG
>NW_025213476.1:24329-27777 GCF_004010195.1 Chiloscyllium plagiosum | reverse complement strand
GTGTATGGAATGAGCTGCCAGAGGATGTGGTGATGGCTGGTACAATTGCAACATTTAAGAAGCATTTGGATGGGTATATGAATAGGAAGGGTTTGGAGGGATATGGGCCAGGTGCTGGCAGGTGGGACTAGATTGGGTTGGGATATCTGGTTGGCATGGACGGGTTGGACCGAAGGGTCTGTTTCCATGCTGTACATCTCTCTGACTCTATGACTCCATGGGTGTAGTCCATCTAGTCTGGGTGATATATTCACCTTCAGACCTTTCAGCTTCCACAGCACCTTCTCCTAAGTGATGGTCACTACACACACCTCAACCCCCAACTCTATGCTGCTGTTGTCTTCCACTGTGAAAACGGATGCCAAAGTACCTGCTCAAGGGAAGGGGTTCAGGGGATGGTGCTCCGTGTGTCTGTGAGAAAGTCCGGTGCCTCTAGGCTGGGCTGAGGAGGACGCAGCGTGGGGTAGCATTTACTCAGCACTCTCTGAGCTTTCTCATGGTTCAAGTGTGGAACTTAAAACAGAATGCCCTCCACAACAGTGGCCCAGTGGTTAGCACTGCTGCCTCCCAGCACCAGGGTCCCAGGTTCGATTCCAGCCTCGGGCGACTGTCTGTGTGGAGTTTGCACATTCTCCCCGTGTCTGTGTGGGTTTCCTCCAGTTTCTTCCAAAGATGTGCAGGTTAGGGTGGATTGGCCATGGGGGAATTACAGGGATGGGGGGGTGGTGTTTGGGGGTGTCTGGGTGGGATGCCCTTCAGAAGGTTGGTGCAGACTCAATGGGCCGAATGTCCTCTTTCTGCACTGTTGGGATTCTGTGATTTATTGTGGGTCTACCCACGGACTGCAGAAGGACAAGAAGGCAGCTCAACCCCACCTACTCGAGGGGCAACTAGGGACGGGTAATAAATACAGGCCCAGTCAGCGATGCCCCTATTCCTCAGTGAATTTAAAATAAAACACATCCTCCGCTCATTTCCGCTTTCGAATTGGCCAATTGGGTAAAAGCCTGCAAGGAGGGGGTGGGGTCATGGCCACTACTGTGAGACTTCCTGTTGCAGAGTGGTAGTGTCCTTACCTCTAAGCCAGCAGGCCCGGGTTCAAACTCTTTCAGAGGTGTGTCATAACAGTTAGAAAATACCTACTACGTGTACAATTCAGATAAACACCTTCTGCCAATTTTTCCAACACATTTATTGAGCGCTTAACAATTTGAACCAAACACAGTGTATGAACATTGTAAACAATTAACATAAAAAGGCAATAATTCAACGTGTACCCGAGTGTGTGGTGAATTCACATGGACGTTCCCATTGGTCAAAACATCAGTCCAAATTCACCCCCCCTCTGGTTCTTGTCACTTCAGTTCCGGGAGGGGGTGGGGGTGGGCGGGGGAGGTGAGGGGTTAATATATTTACACGACTCGCTCCAGTCCGGCACTCACACTCCCACCTAATCTGTTTGGGGTAATGTTGTAGCAGGGGTGGGGGTGCAGAGATGGGGGGTTTTGGTTGGGGGGGGGGGGAGAGGGGGAACAGGGAGCTGGGTGATGTCACCTTCACCCTCCAGCCCCTGCCCCCACTCTCTGCCCCCCCAGGTTCCAAGATTTGTTTCCGTTCGGTTTGAGACGCAGACACCATCCTGAATGAGGCAAATGGTATGAATGGTTTTCAGCTTCGAGCCCAGAACACAATTCGACATTGACTGGTGGATTTGGATCCATCATTGACACTGGTGAGGGGTGAAGTCCACTTCTTAGATGGATATATATTACAAAGGCCCATTAAAGTCCATCTAGTTTGACGTAACTGGAGCTGAGGCAGTCACATTAAAATTTTATTTATTTATTTTTTCACTTCCTCCCCACCCCCCCAACCCCCTTTCAAAATGGTAAAAATATCAAAACCACAGGAGTTCTTTAAAATGATTTCCTTTATTCTTCCCCCAAACAGCCTCTAAAATTAATCTTTTTAAATTGAGTTGTATTTTAACAGGTCCCCTCGGTTCCCTTGTGACTGAATGTTGAGTTTGACGACATCTGTTGGCATATTAAAAGTCTGTCCCTCCAAACGTGTTGTAAAAGATAGGTCTCCCTCCAGCAGAGAAAAGGGAGTGGTTCTGAGTATCTCCTTTGTAATGTGTGTGTTCACAGCGGGAACATCCTTTCACAGCTCAGTCCTGGGTAAATTGTGTCTGCTGTTATTTTAGGAGCCATTCATTAACTGCAGGAGAGAGGGGAGGAGAGAGAGAGAGAAAGATGGAAAAAGAGAGATGAAGTTTGTTATTCTTAATTCCACCACTTAAATAAAAATCTCATGCAAGTGTTTATGAATATAAAATCACTGGAATACCCGGAATTAGTATTCTCAATCCTCAGCACTCTCCGAACATGGTCATGATTACTCCTCCACAAAGGTTTCTGTTTTGCAACATGTTTCCAGCAGAACAAGAGGCCATTCAGCCCCACCTGGTCTGTGCTGGTTTTAAACTCAGGTCAAACCTCTTCCCACCCACCTTCCATTGGTCAGCCAGACCATTCCTCTCTCCATCCCTGAGGTAAACCAGAGTGGGAAACCAATCCATAGAACATAGAACAATACAGCGCAGAACAGGCCCTTCTGCCCTCAATGTTGCGCCGATCCGTGAACTAATCTAAGCCCATCCCCCAACACTATCCCATCATCATCCATGTGGTTATCCAAGGATTGTTTAAATCTCCCTAATGTGGCTGAGCTAACTACATTGTCAGAGCTGAAAATGTGTTGCTGGAAAAGCGCAGCAGGTCAGGCAGCATCCAAGGAGCAGGAGAATCGACGTTTCGGGCATGAGCCCTTCTTCAGCCCTCCAGCATCTGCACTTTCTCCTAAACTACATTGTCAGGCAGTGCATTCCACGCCCTGACCACTCTCTGACCAAGGAGCAGGAGAATGGACGTTTCGGGCATGAGCCCTTCTTCAGCCCTCCAGCATCTGCACTTTCTCCTTAACTACATTGTCAGGCAGTGCATTCCACGCCCTGACCACTCTCTGAGTAAAGAACCTGCCTCTGACATCTGTCTTAAATCTATCACCCCTCAATTTGTAGTTATGCCCCCTTGTACAAGCTGACGTCATCATCCTAGGGAAAAGACTCTCACTGTCCATCTTATCAAATCCTCTGACTACCGAGCCTTCTTCTCTCCAATGAGAACAGACCCAAGTCCCTCAGCCTTTCCTCATATGACCTTCCCTCCAGACCAGGCAACAGCCTGGTAAATCTCCTCTGCACCTTTTCTATTGCTTCCACATCCTTCCTGTAATGGGGTGACCAGAACTGCACACAATATTCCAAGTGCAGCTGCACTAGCGTTTTGTATAGTTGCAGCATGACATTACTGCTCTGGAACTCAATCCCTCTACCAATAAAACCTAACACAGTGTATACCTTCTTAATAGCACTATCCACCTGGGT
>NW_025213476.1:19968-24216 GCF_004010195.1 Chiloscyllium plagiosum | reverse complement strand
GCATTTTCTCCAACAGCCTACCATGTGGAACCTTATCAAAGGCTTTACTGAAGTCCATGTACATCACATCAACTGCCCTACCCTCATCTACATGTTTGGTTACCTTCTGAAAAAACTCAATGAGGTTTGTGAGACACGACCTGCCCTTGATGAAACCATGTTGACTATCTCCAATCAAACTGTTGCTTGCTAGATGATTATAAATCTTATCTCTTATAACCCTTTCCAAAACTTTTCCTACAACAGACGTAAGGCTCACTGGTCTATAATTACCTGGGTCATCTCTGCTGCCCTTCTTGAACAAGGGCACAACATTTGCAACCTTCCAGTCCTCAGGTACTAAACCTGTAGACAACGATGATTCAAATATCAAAGTCAAAAGCTCTGCTATCTCCTCCCTCGCTTCCCAGAGAATCCTCGAATAAATCCCATCCGGCCCAGGGGACTTGTCTACTTTCACTCCTTCTAGAATTGATAACACCTGTTCGTAACGAACCTCGATCCTTTCTAGTCTAATCTCTCGTACCTCGTTCTTCTCCTCTACAATATTCTCCTTTTCCTGAGTGAAAACTGATGAGAAATGTTTGTTTAGCACCTCTCTGATCTTCACAGGGTCCACCTTCAACTTCCCACTTCTGTCTTTGACTGGCCCTATTCCTACCCTAATCATCCTATAGTCCAGTGGTATAATTCCGATCTTCCAGCACAGTGAACCTTGAATGTGAAGGTAAAGCCTGTTCATTTCAATGATGTTGTACAGCGATCTGCATGTTTGATGGACTTGATTAGGGATAAAAATCAAGATTCATTCACACACCGGGCTCCTAATATGCACAGGGTCTGCTGCACATTCCCCACATCCTACAATAAGTTAGTACTAACTGTTACACAACAAACTGACTTCACATTCATTCACCCGCAGGTCTGTGACGAGAGTGTGTGCTGTCAGGGGATTACAGTCTGTGGGAGCCTGAACATGAGATCTCCCTCTACACAGCCACAGACTGATCACTCTGTTGACAATTGATAGCGGAGGGCACTGTGGGAAATGTTTCTGCATTGTGATAGAGCCCATCACCTTCAGGAAAACAGCTGGAACCAAACTGAGAACCACTCAGTGGGACAGTGTGTTACACACTCAATAGTGAACAGTGAATATCAGACAGTGTGTTACACACGTAATAGTGAAACAGTGTGTTACACCTGTAATAGTGAAACAGTGTGTTACACCTGTAATAGTGAAATAGCGTGTTACAGTGCTGCAGCATATTTCCAGTGACTCAATGATTGTTATACTTAACCTGGGACAGCACTAGTGTGTTCCAGAGATTCAGTGATTGTTACACTGACCTAGTGAGTGTTAGCGACACAGTGAGCGCAATGATGATTCAGTGAATGTTACAGTGATCCAGTGAACACTACCGTGATTCAGTGAACATTACAGTTACCAAGGGAGTACAATGACGATCTAGTGAACATTACAGTGATCCAGTCAGTTGTAAAATGACTCAGTGAGTGCTAATAACAGTGTTACGTTGGAGACAGTCGAAAAGTGTGGCGCTGGAAAAGCCTAGCAGGTCAGTCAGCATCGAGGGGCAGGTCAGACAGCATCGAGGGGCAGGTCAGTCAGCATCGAGGGGCAGGTCAGTCAGCATCGAGGGGTAGGTCAGACAGCATTGAGGGGCAGGTCAGTCAGCATCGAGGGGCAGGTCAGACAGCATCGAGGGGCCAGGTCAGTCAGCATCGAGGGCAGGTCAGACAGCATCGAGGGGCAGGTCAGTCAGCATCGAGGGGTAGGTCAGACAGCATCGAGGGGCAGGTCAGTCAGCATCGAGGGGCAGGTCAGTCAGCATCGAGGGGTAGATCAGTCAGCATCGAGGGGCAGGTCAGTCAGCATCGAGGGCAGGTCAGACAGCATCGAGGGGCAGGTCAGTCAGCATCGAGGGGTAGGTCAGACAGCATCGAGGGGCAGGTCAGTCAGCATCGAGGGGCAGGTCAGTCAGCATCGAGGGGTAGATCAGTCAGCATCGAGGGGCAGGTTAGACAGCATCGAGGGGCAGGTCAGACAGCATCGAGGGGCAGGTCAGACGGCATCGAGGGGTAGATCAGTCAGCATCGAGGGGCAGGTCAGACAGCATCGAGGGGCAGGTCAGTCAGCATCGAGGGGCAGGTCAGTCAGCATCGAGGGGTAGATCAGTCAGCATCGAGGGGCAGGTCAGTCAGCATCGAGGGGTAGATCAGTCAGCATCGAGAGGCAGGTCAGACCGCATCGAGGGGCAGGTGAGACGGCATCAAGGGGTCTCATATACCCCTCGATGCTGTCTGACCCACCCCTCGATGCTGTCTCATATACCCCTCGATGCTGTCTGACCCACCCCTCGATGCTGTCTGACCTGCTGTGCTTTTCTAGCACCACACGTTTTTACTCTGACTCTCCAGCATCTGCTGTCCTCACTTTCTCCTGACATTGGATGCAGTGAAGTAATGTTCATTTTGAGACAGTTATATTATTTAGAAGAGCTTTCCAAATTCAAGATGAATTCAATCCAAGTTTAGGTTGAAATTTCTCATTTGATAAACATTTCTAATATATACGCATACACATACATTATATACAGTATGTTCTAATAAATGATTAAATCCTCTCACACAGCACTGAGAGGGAGAATGTATTTGTGGTTCTAGCAGGCTTGAAAATGGATTAATCCTCAAGCCCAGATGAGACGTGTCCAAGGCTGCTGTGAGAGGCAAGGGAAATGATTGCAGGGCTCGGAGATTAATTTTCAAATCCTGTCTGACCTCCGGAGGAATGTCAGAGGACTACAGGGCAGCTATTGTGTTCTAGAAGGGAGGGAGGGGTAAACCAGGAAACTATAGGCCAGTGAGTCTGTGGGAGGGAAACTATTGGAAAAAACTTCAGAAAGCAGTAATCTTCACTTGGAGAGGCAAGAGTTAATGAAGGATAGCCATGGGCACACGTATGGGCCCCAGCTATGCCTGTCTCTTTGTTGGCTACGTAGAACAGTTGATCTTCCATAATTACACCAGCACCACTCCCCACCTCTTCCTCCGCTACATTGATGACTGCATTGGCGCCACCTCGTGCTCCCGCGAGGAGGTTGAGCAATTCACCAACTTCACCAACACATTCCACCCTGACCTTAAATTTACCTGGACCATCTCCATCTCCATTAATGACGACCGACTTGACACTGACATATTTTACAAACCCACCGACTCCCACAGCTACCTGGATTACACCTCTTCCCACCCTACCTCTTGCAAAAATGCCATCCCGTATCCCCAATTCCTCCGCCTCCGCCGTATCTGCACCCAGGAGGAGCGGTTCCACCATAGAACACACCAGATGGCCTCCTTCTTCAGAGACCGCAATTTCCCTTCCCACGTGGTTAAAGATGCCCTCCAACGCATCACGTTCACATCCCGCACCTCCGCCCTCAGACCCAACCCCTCCAACCGCAACAAGGACAGAACGCCCCTGGTGCCCACCTTCCACCCTACCAACCTTCGCATAAACCAAATCATCCGCCGACATTTCCGCCACCTCCAAACAGACACCACCACCAGGGATATATTTCCCTCCCCACCCCTCTCCGCCTTCCGCAAAGACCGTCCTCTCCGTGACTACCTGGTCAGGTCCACGCCCCCCTACGACCCACCCTCCCATCCTGGCACTTTCCCCTGCCACCGCAGGAACTGTAAAACCTGCGCCCACACCTCCTCCCTCACCTCCATCCAAGGACCTAAAGGAGCCTTCCACATCCATCAAAATTTTACCTGCACATCCACTAATATCATCTATTGTATCCGTTGCTCCCGATGCGGCCTCCTCTACATTGGGGAGACTGGGCGCCTCCTAGCAGAGCGCTTTAGGGAACATCTCAGAGACACCCGCATCAATCAACCAAATCGCCCAGTGGCTCAACATTTCAACTCCCCCTCCCACTCTGCCGAGGATATGGAGGTGCTGGGCCTCCTCCACCGCCGCTCCCTCACCACCAGACGCCTGGAGGAAGAACGCCTCATCTTCCGCCTCGGAACACTTCAACCACAGGGCATCAATGTGGATTTCAACAGCTTCCTCATTTCCCCTTCCCCCACCTCACCCTAGCTTCTAACCTCCAGCAACTCGATCCCCTGACCTGTCCGGACTTGTCCGACCTGCCCAGCCCCTTTTCCACCTATCCACTCCACCCTCTCCTCCCTGACTTATCACCTTCATCTCCT
>NW_025213476.1:0-19075 GCF_004010195.1 Chiloscyllium plagiosum | reverse complement strand
TTGGTTAGGAAGTTAAGAGCTCATGGGATTCAGGACAGTTTGTCAAATTGGATCTAACATTGGCTGATTGGCAGAAAGCAGAGAGTGATGGGTGAAGGGTCTTGTTGTGACTGGCAGCCTGTGTCCAGTGATGTCCCTTGGGTTCAGTGCTGTTCCCTTTGCTAGTGGTTGTGTACATTAATGAATGTAGGAGCATGCTCAATAAGATGACATGAACATTGATGGTGTGGTCAGTAGTGAGGAGGAAAGGCCTAGACTCCAGCATGATATAGACGGGCTGGTCAGATGGGCTGAAAGCGGCAAATGGAATTTAATTCTGAAAAGCGTGAGGTGAGGCATTTAGTGAGGAGTAACAAGGCAAGGGGGTATGTGATGAAAGGCTGGACACCAGGAAGTGCAGAGGCTCAGGGGGACCTTGGTCTACATCTCCACAGATCCTCGAAGGCAGCAGGACAGGGAGAGAAGGTGGTTACGAGGCACATGGGATACTTCCCTTTATTAGTCAAAGCATTGAATCTGAAAACAAGAAGGTTATGATGGAGCAGTTTATCACATTAGTCAGGCCTCAACTGGAGTACTGTGTGTAGTTCTGGTTATTACACGATAGGAAGGATGTGTTAGCACTGGAGGGGGTGCAGATGAGATTCAACAGAATGCTGTCTGGCCTGGAGCGATTCACCTATGAAGAGAGATTTGATAGACTGTATTCCTCAAAGCACCAAAGGCTGAGGAGGGTGACTGATTAAGGTGCAGAAGGTTCTGAGGGACATGGACAGAGTAGATCGGGAGAAACTTTTCCCATTAACAGCAGGTTATAAATAGGGGACAGAGTGTTTAGGCAAGGAGCAGGAGGTTCAGAGGGGATTTGTGGAAAATCCTTTTCACCCAGAGGATTGTTGGTGTTTGGAATTCACTCCCTGAAAGGATGGTAGAGTGAAGAACTCAAGAAGTTTAGGAACTGTTTTGATGAACACTTGAGATGCCAAACATACAAGGCTACAGGTCAAGCACTGGAAAATGGAATTACGGTCGATGACCTTTTGATCCTGGCACAGACCTGACGGGCTGAAGGGCCTCTTTATATGCTGTAAAACTCCAAGATGTTACCCCCACCATCAGTCAAATAGCAACCATGGGGGCACATGAATTCACTCCATTGTTGTTTGTATAGAAACACTTATATATGGGAGTATACACTCATATGTGTTTATACACATTTATATAGGTTTATACATGTTTGAACATGCATAAGTAAATAATGACAGGTACGCATAGCCACATAAACATTACATATTATCCATACATCTTTCACATTTATATATGCAGTCACATACAAATACATATTTGTAATATATGTGTATATATCATACGTGGTGCATGTATTCTAAGATATAAATAGATACATTTATACACATGGAAAGGTTCCATAGATATGCATTTGGACAAGCTACACTTACCTTCTGTGGGTCATTCGGACCAATTTGGAGGGAAAGAAAGTCCCAGCTCATCTGGACTGAGCAGTTTGGTGAGCTGAAAGATTTAACCCAGTTGAAGGGTCTTAAAAAGTGATCAGTTCCTCCCACAGATTTACACAATGCAGTTAACAGCCAGAGGGTTGTGTTGTCACACAGTGGGGGATAGACACTGACCAGGGACACAGCTCATCACTCACTCCACTGACTGACCACCCCCACCCGTACCCCCACAACCCCAGTCCCCCTCCCTCACTGTCCCAGCCCAGATCCAGATTCTAAGCTCAGCTCTTATGTCAGAGCTGTTAACTGCTCGCTTTGCAGAATCCGTGGAGGGGGAGTAACGGCATTAAGATAGAGGGTCAGTATACAGGGAGGACGGGTCCAATGGCCTGGGGAACAGGAACATGGGGAGTGGGGAACAGTTACAGCAAACAGTGCTGATCCATCACTGGGACAGTACCTGGGACAGAGAGGATGATGATGGTGTACAATGCTGGGAGTATAGTGGGCACAGAGTGACCGCTGGATTAGCAGGATCACTGTGCCCAGGAAATAGTATTTAGGGGCAGTGTTCAGGTACAGTGTTCGTGGACAGTGCTTGGGTACAGTGTTCAGTTACAGTGTTTGGGTACAATGTTCAGGTACAGTGTTTGGGGACAGTGTTTGGGGACAGTGTTTGGGTACAGTGTTTGGGGACACTGTTCAGGTACAGTGTTCAGGGACAGTGTTTGGGTACAGTGTTCAGGTACAGTGTTCAGGTACAGTGTTCAGAGACAGTGTTCAGGGACAGTGTTCAGGGACAGTGTTTGGGGACAGTGTTTGGGGACAGTGTTTGGGGACAGTGTTTGGGTTCAGTGTTTGGGTTCAGTATTCAGGTACAGTGTTCAGGGACAGTGTTTGGGGACAGTGTTTGGGTTCAGTGTTTGGGTTCAGTATTCAGGTACAGTGTTCAGGGACAGTGTTTGGGGACAGTGTTTGGGTTCAGTGTTCAGGGACAGTGTTTGGGTACAGTGTTTGGGTTCAGTGTTCAGGTACAGTGTTCAGGGACAGTGTTTGGATATAGTGTTCAGGTACATTCAGGGACAGTGTTTGGATATAGTGTTCAGGTACACTGTTCAGGGACAGTGTCTGGGTACAGTGCTTGGGTTCAGTGTTTGGGTTCAGTGTTCAGGGACAGTGTTTGGGTACAGTGTTTGGGTTCAGTGTTCAGGTACAGTGTTTGAGGACAGTGTTTGGGTTCAGTGTTCAGGTACAGTGTTCAGGGACAGTGTCTGGGAACAGTGTTTGGGTTCAGTGTTCAGGTACAGTGTTAGGGTACAGTGTTCAGGGACAGTGTTTGGGGACAGTGTTTGGGTTCAGTGTTTGGGGACAGTGTTTGGGTTCAGTATTCAGGTAAAGTGTTCAGGTACAGTGTTTGGGGACAGTGTTTGGGGACAGTGTTTGGGTTCAGTGTTTGGGTTCAGTGTTCAGGTACAGTTTGAATACAATTTTCAGGTACAGTGTTCGACTACCGTATTCAGGGACAGTATTGAGGTACAGTGTTCAGGTACAGTGTTTGGATAGAGTGTTCGAGGACGGTGTTTCGATACAGTGTTTAGGGCCAATGTTCAGGTGTAGTGTTTGGGGACAGTGTTTGGGTTTGGGATTCCTGAAGAAGGGCTTATGCCCGAAACGTCGATTCTCCTGCTCCTTGGATGCTGCCTGACCTGCTGCGCTTTTCCAGCAACACATTTTTCAGCTCGACAGTGTTTGGGTACAGTGTTCAGGGATAGTATTGAGGTAAGTGTTCAGGAATGGTGTTTGGGTACAGTGTTGAGGGACAGTGTTTGGGAGTGCTTAAGGACAATGCTCTGGTACAGTGTTTGAGTACAGTTTTCAGGTACAGTGTTAGGATAGAGTGTTTAGGGACAGTGTTCAGGTACAGTGTTCATGTGCAGTGTTTGGATACCGTGTTCAGGTACAGTGTTTGGGTACAGTATTCAGGTATAGTGTTTGTGGACAGTGTTTGGGTTCAGTGTTCAAGTACAGTATTTAGGGACAGTGTCTGGGAGTGCTTAGGGACAGTGCTGTGGTATAGTGTTTGAGTACAGTGTTTATGGACAGTGTTTGGGTACAGTGTTTGGTTATAGTGTTTAGGGACAGTGCTCACGTAAAGTGTTTGGGTACAGTGTTCGAGGACAGTGTTTGGATATAGTGTTCATATACAGTATTCAGGTACAGTCTTCAGGTATAGTGTCGGGGTCCAGTGATGGGGTACAGTGTTCACATACAGTGTTCAGGAACAGTGTTCAGGGATAGTGTTTGAATACAATGTTCAGGGACAGTATTGAAGTGCAGTGTTCAGGTACAGCATTCGAGCACAGTGTTTGAGTACTGTTTTCAGGTACACTGTTTGGATAAAGTGTTCGGGGATGGTCGTTGAGGACAGTGTTCAGGTACAGCGTGTGGGAACAGTGTTCAGAGAGGGTTTGGGTAGTGTGTTTGGGGACAGTGTTTGGGGACAGTATTAAAGTACAGTGTTTTGGTACAGTGTTCAGGTACAGTGTTTAGGCATAGTGTTTAGGAACAATGCTTACATACAATGTTTGGGTGCAGTGTTCTAGGACAGTGTTTGGGTACAGTGTTTGAGTACAGTTTTGAGGGACAGTGTTTGGGTACAGTGTTTGAGTACAGTGTTTAGGGAGAGTGTTTGGGGTTGTTGTTTTGGTGGAGAAAGTGAGGTCTGCAGATGCTGGAGATCAGAGCTGAAAATGTGTTGCTGGAAAAGGACGTTTCAGGCATAAGCCCTTCTTCAGGAATGAGGAAAGTGTGTCCAGCAGGCTAAGATAAAAGGTAGGGAGGAGGGGTGTTGGAAATGCGATAGGTGGAAGGAGGTCAAGGTGAGGGTGATAGGCCGGAGTGGGGTGGGGGCGGAGAGGTCAGTAAGAAGATTGCAGGTTAGGAAGGCGGTGCTGAGTTCTAGGAATTTGACTGAGACAAGGGATTTGACTGCTGCGCTTTTCCAGCAACACATTTTCAGTTGTTGTTTTGGTACAGTGTTGAGGGAGTGTTCAGGTACAGTGTTTGGGTGCAGTGCTCTGCGACAGTGTTTGGGATCCATGTTTGGGTACAGTGTTTAAGTACAGTGTTTAGGGACAATGTTTATGAGTGCTTAGGGACAGTGCTCTGGTACAGTGTTTGGGTACAGTGTTCGTGCACAGTGTTTGGGTACAATGTTTAGAGACAGTGTTCAGGTACAGTGTTCGAGTACAGTGTTTTAGTACAGTGTTCAGGTGCCGTGTTTGGGTACAGTGTTCAGGTACAATGTTTAGGTACAGTGAATGGGTATAATATTTGGTGACAGTGTTTGGGTACAGTGTTAGGGAATGGTGTTTGGGTACAGTGTTCAGGTATAGTGTTTGGGTACAGTGTTCGGGGTCAGTGTTTTGTACAGTGTTTAGGGACAGTGTTTAGAGACAGTGTTCCGGTACAGCGTTCGAGTACAGTGTTCAGGCGCCATGTTTGGGTATAGTGTTCAGGTACAATGTTTAGGTACAGCAAATGGGTATAGTACTTGGTGACAGTGTTTGGATACAGTGTTAGGGAATGGTGTTTGGGTACAGTGTTCAGGAACAATGTTTAGGTACAGTGTTCAGGTACAGTTTTCTGGGACAGTATTTGTGTACAGTGTTTGAGTATAGTTTGAGTACCCAATCTGGGTATAGTGATTGGGTAGCGTTTAGGTACAGTGTTCAGATACAGTGTTTGGGGACAGTATCCTGGGACAGTGTTTGGATACAATGTGAGCGAATAGGGTTTGGTTACAGTGTTCAGGTATAGTGTTTGGAGACAGTGTTCTGGGACAGTGTTTGGATACAGTGTTCAGGAATGGTGTTTGGGTACAGTGTTGAGGGACAGTGTTTGGGAGTGCTTAGGGACATTTGAGACAGTGTTTGGATACAGTGTTCAGGGATGGTGTTTGGGTACACTGTTTTGGGACAGTGTTCAGGTACAATGTTTGGATACAGTGTTCTGGACAATGTTTGGGTACAGTGTTTGGGGTTGGTATTTAGGGACACTTTTCAGGTACAGTGTTTGGGTGTAGTGTTCTGGGTCAGTGTTTGGGAACAGAGTTTGATTTCAGTGTTTAGGGACAGTGTTTAGGTACAGTGTTCGGGTGCAGTGTTTGGGTACAGAATTCAAGTACAGTATTTGGGTATAGTGATTGGGTAGCGTTTAGGTACAGTGTTCAGGTACAGTGTTTGGGGACAGTATCCTGGGACAGTGTTTGGATACAATGTGAGCGAATAGGGTTTGGTTACAGTGTTCAGGTATAGTGTTTGGAGACAGTGTCTGGGCACATTGTTCAGCTACAGTATTTAGGGACAGTGTTCTTGTATGATGTTTAGGAGCAGTGTCTGGGCACAGTGTTCCGGTATGGTGTTTTGGGACAGTATTCGGGTACAGTGTTCTGGGATAGTGTTTGGGTACAGTGTTCTAGGATAGTGTTTGGGTACAGTGTTTGAGTACAATGTTTAGGTACAGTGTTTGGTGATAGTATTTGGGGAAAGTGGGGTCAGTGTTTGGGCACAGTGTTCGAGCACAGTGTTTGAGTACAGTTTTCAGGTACAGTGTTAGGATAGAATGTTTAGGGACAGTGTTCAGATGCAACATTTAGGGACAGTATTCAGGTACAGTGTTCTGGGACAGTGTTTGGATACAGTGTTCAGGAATGGTGTTTGGGTACAGTGTTGAGGGACAGTGTTTGGGAGTGCTTAGGGACAGTGCTCTGGTACAGTGTTTGAGTACAGTTTTCAGGTACAGTGTTAGGATAGAGTGTTTAGGGACAGTGTTCAGGTGCAATGTTTTGGGACAGTATTCAGGTACAGTGTTCTGGGACAGTGTTCAGGAATGGTGTTTGGGTACAATGTTTAGGGACAGTGTTCAGGTACAGTGTTTTGGTACAGTGTTATGGTACTGTTTTTGGGTACAGTTTTCTGGGACAAGTATTTGTGCACAGTGTTAGAATACAGTGTTTCGGGACAGTGTTTGAGCACAGTGTTCAGGGATGGTGTTTGGGTACAATGTTTTGGGACAGTGCTCAGGTGCAGTGTTTGGGTACAGTGTCCTCGGACAGTGTTTGGGTACAGTGTTTTAGTGCACTGTTTAGAGACAGTGGGGTTAGTGTTTGGATACAGTGTTCAGGTACAGTGTTTGGGTTCAGTATTCTGGAAGAGTGTTTGTGTACAGTGTTTGAGTACAGTGTTTAGAACTAGAGTTTGGGTAGAGTGTTTGGTGACAGTTTTTTGATACAGTGTGAGGAAATAGTGTTTGGTTACAGTATTCAGGTACCGTGTTTGGGCACAATGTTCAGGTACAGTGTTCAGGTACGGTGTTCAGGAACAATGTCTGGCATAGTGTTCCGGTATGGTGTTTTGGGACAGTATTCGGGTACAGTGTTCTGGGACAGTGTTTGGGTACATTGTTTGAATACAATGTCTAGGTACAGTGTTTGGGGACAGTGGGGTCAGTGTTTTGGTACAGTGTTCAGGTACAGCATTTGGGTACAGTGAATGGGTATAGTTCTTGGTGACCATGTTTGGATACAGTGTTAGGGATTAGTGTTTGGGTACAGTGTTCAGATACAGAGATTTGGGAAAGAGTTTGGATACAGTGTTGCGGAACAGTTTTTGGGTATAGTTTTCTGGGGCACGTATTTGTGCACAGTGTTTGAATACAGTGTTTAGGGAAAGTCTTTGGGTACAGTGTTCAGGGACAGTGTTTGGGTACAGTGTTTTGGTACAGTTTTTGGATACAGTTTTCTGGGACACGTATTTGTGCACAGTGTTTGAATGCTGTGTTTAGGGACAGTGTTTGGGTACAGTGTTCAGGGACAGTGTTTGTGTGCACTGTTTAGAGACAGTGTTTCGGGTACAGAGTTCAGGTACAGTGTTTGTGTGCAGTATTCTGAGAGAGTGCTTGTGTACAGTGTTTGAGTACAGTGTTTATGGACAGTGTTTGGGTACAGCATTTGGGGACAGTGATTGAGTACAGTGTTTGGTGACAGCTTTTGATACACCGTGAGGGAATGACGTTTGATTACAGTGTTCAGGTACAGTGTTTGGGGACAGTGTTTGGGAATGCTGTTTGTGTACAGTGTTTGGGAACAGTGTTCAGATACAGTATTTGGGTATCGTGATTGGGTACAGTGTTTATGGACAGTGTTCAGGTGCAGTGCTTTTTGGGACAGTGATTATGTACAGTGTTTAGTGACAGTTTTTGGATACAGCGTGAGGGTATGGTGTTTGGTTACAGTGTTCAGGTGCAGTGTTTGGATACAATATTCAGGTACAGTGTTTGGGTAAAGTTTTTGGGTACAGTTTTCTGGACAAGTATTTGTGCACAGTGTTTGAATACAGTGTTTAGGAACAGTGTTTAGGTACAGTGTTCAGGGACGGTGTCTGGGTACAGTGTTAAGGAATACTGCTCAGGGACAATATTTGGGGAAAATCTTTGGGACCAGTGTTCATGTTCAGTCTTTAGGTACAGTGTTTAGGGACAGTGTTTAGGTTTGGTGTTCTGGTGCAGTGTTTAGGTTTGGTGTTCTGGTGCAGTGTTTAGGGACAGTGTTTAGGTTTGGTGTTCTGGTGCAGTGTTTAGGGACAGTGTCCAGTGACAATGTTTGCATACAGTGTTTAGGGACAGTGTTTGGGTGCAGTGTTTGGGGACAGTGTTTGGGTACAGTGTTCAGGTACAGTATTTAGGGTCAGTATTCAGGTACAATGTTTGGGTATAGTGTTTGGGGACGGTGTTCAGGTACAGGGTTTGGATACAGTGTTCGGGATGGTGTTTGGATACATTGTTCAGGTACAATATTTAGGGTCAGTGCCCAGGTAAAATGTTGAGGGACAGTGTTCAGGTACAGTGTACAGATACTGTGCTTGGGTACAATGTCCATGGAAAGAGTTTGGGGACCGTGTGCATGTACAGTGTTTGCTTACAGTGTTTGGGTACACTGTTTGAGGACAGTGTTTGGGTACTGTGTTCAGGGAAAGAGCTTGGGGACAGTGTTTGGGCACAGTGTTCAGGTACAGTATTTAGGGTCAGTGTTTAGGTACAATGTATGGGTACAGGGTTTTTCAACAGTATTCAGATTCAGTGTTTGGGGAGAGTGTTCAGGGACAGTGTTTGGGTACAGTGCATAGATTCAGTGTTTAGATACAGTGTTTGAGGACAGTGTTTGGGTACAGTGGGCAGCACGGTGGCACAGTGGTTAGCACTGCTGCCTCACAGCGCCAGAGACCCGGGTTCTCCTCCCACAGTCCAAAGATGTGCAGGTCAGGTGAATTGGCCATGCTAAATTGCCCATAGTGTTAGGTAAAGGGGTAAATGTAGGGGAATGGGTGGGTTGCGCTTCAGCGGGTCGGTGTGGACTTGTTGGGCCGAAGGACCTGTTTCCAGCGTTTGAGGGCAGTATTTGGGTACAGTGTTTGGGTACAGTGTTTGGGTAGCTTGTTTGTGGAAAGAGTTTGGGAACAGTGATTCAGGGACAGTGTTTAGGTACAGTGTTTGGGTACAATTTTCAGGGACAGTGTTTGGGTACACTGTACAGGTACAGTGTTTAGGGACAGTGCTCAGGTACAGTGTTTAGGTACAGTGTTCAGGTACAATGTTTGTGTACAGTGTTCAGGTACAATGTTTGTGTACAGAGTTTGGGCCCAGTGTTCAGGGACAGTGTTTGTATACAGTGTTTGGGGACAGTGTTCAGGGAAGATGTTTGGGTATAGTGTTTAGTGACAGCATTCAGGTACAGTGCCTGGGTACAGTGTTTAGGAACACTGTACAGGTAGAATGTGTGTGTACAGTGTTCAGGTACAGAGTTAAGGGACTGTCTTTAGGGACAGTATTGCGGTACACTGTTTTAGTATAGTGTTTGAGTATACTGTTCAGGGACAGTGTGTGGGTACAGTGTTCAGGCACAGTGTTTGGGTACAGTGTTTGGGGGCCGTGTTCAGGTACAGGGTTTGGGGACTGTGTCTGGGTACAGTATTTAGGGACAGTGTTCAGGTACAATGTATGAGTACAGGGTTTGGCAACAGTGTTCAGGGACAGTGTTTGGGTTCAGTGTTTAGATACAGTGTTTGCAGACATTGTTTGGGGACAGTATTTGGGTACAGTGTACAGGTACAGTGTTTGGGGAGTGTGTTTGTGGAAAGAGTTTGGGAACAGTGGTTTGGGCAGAGTGGTTGGGTACAGAGTTCAGGAACAGTGCTCAGGGACAGTATTTGGTGAAAACCTTTGGGACCAGTGTTCAGGGACAGTGTCCAGTGACAATGTTTGGATACAGTGATTGGGGACAGTGTTTGGGGACAGTGTTCATGTACAGTGTTTGGGGACAATGTTTAGGGACAGTATTCAGGTACAGAGTTTGGGTACATTGTCCAGGGATAGTGTTTGGGTACAGTGTTTAGGGATATTGTTTGGGTACAGTGTTCAGGTACAGTGTTTGGGGACAGTGTTTGGGGACAGTGTTTGGGGACAGTGTTTGGGGACAGTATTCAGGTACAGTGTACAGGTACAGTGTTTGGGTACCATGTTCATGGAATGAGTTTGGGCTCCGCGTTCAGGTACAGTGTTTGCTTACAGTGTTTGGGTACACTATTTGAGCACAGTGTTTGGGTACTGTGTTCACATGCAGCGTTTTGGTACAGTATTTGGGTACAGTGTTCAGGTACAGTGTTTGGGTGCTTTGTTCAGGGCAAGAGCTTGGGGACAGTGTTTGGGCACAGTGTTCAGGTACAGTATTTAGGGTCAGAGTTCAGGTACAATATTTGGGAACGGTGTTCAGGTACAGGGTTTGGGTACAGTGTTTGGGGACGCTGTCTGGTTACAGTGTTTAGGGTCAGTGTTCAGGTACAATGTATGGGTACAGGGTTTGGCAACAGTGTTTGGGTTCAGTGTTCAGGTTCGGTGTTTAGATACATTGTTTGTGGACAGTGTTTGAGGATAGTATTTGGGTACAGTGTTTGGGTAGCGTGTTTGTGGAAAGAGTTTGGGAACAGTGGTTGGCTACAGTGTTCAGGCATAGTGTTCAAGTACAGTGTTTGGGTACAGTGTTCAGGGACAGTGTTTGGGTACAGTGTTTGGTTTCAGTGTTTAGATGCAGTGTTTGTAGATAGTGTTTGGGGACAGTATTCGGGTATAGTGTACAGGTACAGTGTTTGGGTACAGTATACAGGTACAGTGTTTGGGTAGCATGTTCATGGAAAGAGTTTGGGAACAGTGGTTTGGGGACAGTGTTTGGGTACAGTGTTTAAGCAGAGTATTCAGGTACAATGTTTGGGTACAGTGCACAGGCACAGTGTTTAGCAACAGTGTTCAGGTACAATGTTTGGGTACAGTGTTCAGATACAATGTTTGTGTACAGTGTTTAGGGACATCGTTCAGGTATAGTGTTTGGGTACTGTGTTCAAGGACAGTGTTTAGGGACAGTATTCAGGTACAGTGTTTGGGTGCAGTGTTCAGATGCAATATTTTGGTACAGTGTTTGGATACAGAGTTTAGGGACAGTGTTCAGGTACAGTGTTTGTGTACAGTGTTCAGAGATGGTGTTTGAGTACAGTGTTTAGGGTCAGTGTTCAGGTACAATATTTGGGTACAGTGTTTGGGGACGGTGTTCAGGTACAGAGTTTGGGTACAGCATTCAGGGATGGTATCTGGGTTCAGTGTTTAGGAACAGTGTTCAGGGACAGTATTTGGCGAAAATCTTTGGTACAGTGTTTGGGTAGCGTGTTTGTGGAAAGTGTTTGCGAACAGTGGTTTGGGCCAGTGTTTGGGTGTAGTGTATAGGCATAGTATTCGGGTCCAGTGTTTGGGTACAGTGTTCAGGGACAGTGTTTGGGTTCAGTGTTTGGGTTCAGTGTTTAGATACAGTGTTTGCAGACAGTATTTGGGGACAGTATTCGGGTACAGTGTTTAGGGACAGTGTTTGGGTGCAGTGTTTAGATACAGTGTTTGCAGACAGTGTTTGGGGACAGTATTCAGGTACAGTGTTTGGGCACAGTGTTCAGGGACACTGTTTGGGTACACTGTGCAGGTACAGTGTTTGGCTGGCGTGTTCGTGGAAATAGCTTGGGAACACTGGTTTAGGGTACAGTGTTTAGGGACAGTGTTTGGGTGCAGTGTTTAGATACAGTATTTGGGTACAGTGTTTAGGCAGAGTATTCAGGTACAGTGTTTGGGTACAGTTTTCCGGGACAGTGTTTGGGTACAGTGTACACGTACAGTGTTTAGAGACAGTGCTCAGGTGCAGTGTTTGGGAACAGTGTTCAGGTACAGTGTTTGCATACTGTGTTTAGGTACAATGTTTGGGTACAGTGCTCAGGTGCAGTGTTTGGGTACAGTGTTTAGGGACATGGTTCAGGTACAGTGTTCAGGTACAATGTTTGGGTACAGTGTTCAGGTGCAGTGTTTGGGTACAGTGTTTAGGGACATGGTTCAGGTACAGTGTTCAGGTACAATGTTCAAGGACAGTGTTTAGGGACATTGTTCAGGTACAATGTTTGGGTACAGTGTTTGGGCCCGGTGTTTGGGTACAGTGTTCAGGGACTGTGTTTAGATATAGTGTTTGTATACAGTGTTCAGGGACAGTGTTTCAGGACAGTGTTTAGGACTGTGTTCAGGTACAGTGTTTGCGTACAGTGTTTCGGGACAGTGTCTGGGTACAGTGTTTAGGGACACTGTGCAGGTAGAATGTGTGTGTACCATGTTCAGGTACAGAGTTAAGGGACAGTGTTTAGGGACAGTATTGGGGTACACTGTTTTAGTATAGTGTTTGGGTATACTGTTCAGGGACAGTGTTTGGGTACATTGTTCAGACCTGGTGTTTGGGTACAGTGTTCAGGGATAGTATTTGGGTTCAGTGTTCAGGTACAGTGTTTAGGGACATGTTTAGGTGTAGTGTTTGGGTACAGTGTTCAGGGACAGTATTTGGGTTCAGTGTTCAGGTACAGTGTTTAGGGACAGTGTTGGGTGCAGTGTTTGGGTACAGTGTTCAGGGACAATGTTTCAGGACTGTGTTTAGGGACAGTATTTGAGTCCAGTGTTCAGGTACAGTGTTTAGGGACAGTGTTCAAATACAATGTTTATGTACAGTGTTGAGGGACTGTGTTCAGGGTCAGTGTTTGGGGACAGTGTTCAACGACAGTATTCAGGTGCAGAGCACAGGCCCAGTATTTGGGTACATTGTTCAGGGAAAGTCTTTGGGAACAGTGTTTGGGTATAGTGTTCAGACACACTGTTTAGGGACAGTGTTCATGTACAGTCTTTGGGTATAGTGTTTAGGCACAGTATTCAGGCACAGTGTTTGGGTAGTGTTCAGGGATGGTGTTTGGTGCCAGTGTTCAGGCACAGTGTTTAGGATACAGTGTTCAGGTACAGTGTTCGGGGATGGTATTTGGGTACAGTGTTCAGGGATGGTGTTTGGGTATAGTGTTTAGGGACAGCGTTCAGGTACAGTGTTTAGGAAAGGTGTTCAGGGACCGTGTTTGAGGTTTTGGGGACAGTGTTCATGTTCAGGTACAGTGTTTGTGTAGTGTTCAGGGACAATGTTTCGGGACAGTGTTTAAGGACAGTATTCTGGTACAATGTTTGGTTACAGTGTTTAGGAACACTATTTAGGGGCAGTGTTTAGGAACAGTGTTTGGGTACAGTGTTCTGGGTTAGTGTTTAGGTACAGCGTTTAGGGACAGTGTTTGGGTACATTGTTTGGGGACAGAGTTCAGGTTCAGTGTTCAGGTTCAGTGTTCAGGTACAGTGTTTGTGGACAATGTTCAGATACAGTGTTCAGGTGCAGTGTTTATGTACAGTGTTTGGGGATAGTGTTTAGCTACAGTGTTCAGGTCCAATGTTTCAAGACAGTATTCAGGTACAGTGTTTGCATACAGTGTTCAGGTCCAATGTTTGGGTACAGTGTTTATGGACTGTGCTTGGGTACAGTGTTTAGGGACACTGTTCGGGTACAGAGTGTAGGTACAGTGTTCAAATACAGAGTTATGGAACAGTGTTTAGGGACAGTATTTGGGTACAGTGTTTCAGTATAGTGTTTGGGAATAGTGTTCAGGGACAGTGTTCAGGTACAGTGTTTGGGTACAGTTTTCGGCGACAATGTTTGAGTAAAGGTTTTGGGGACAGTGCTTGGGTACAGTGTTCATATACAGTGTTTAGGGACAGTATTCAGGTACAGTGTTTGAGCGCAGTGTTAGGGTTCAGTGTTCAAGTACTGTGTTTGGAAACAGTGTTTGGGAATAGTGCCCAGGTGGGTTTTTGGCTACAGTGTTCAGGGACAGTGTTCAGGTACAGTGTTCGGGTACAGTGTTCAGGTACAGTGTTTGGTTACAGTGTTCAGGTACAGTGTTCAGGTACAGTGTTTGTGTACTTTGTTCAGGGAAAGTGCTTGGGGACAATGTTTAGGTACACGGTTTAGGGACAGTATTTCGGTACGGTTTTTGCTTGCTATGTTCAGTACAGTGTTCAGCTACAGTGTTTGGGTACAGAGTTTAGGGACAGTATTCAGGTACAGTGTTAGCATACAGTGTTCAGGTACAGAGTTTGAGTGCAGTGTTTGGGTACAGTGTTTAGGTATAGTGTTTGGGAATGGTATTTTGGTACAGTGTTAAGTTACAGTTTTTGGGCCCAGTATTTGGGTACAGTGTTCAGGGACAGTGTCTGGAAACAGTGTTTGGGTACACTGTTTAGGTATAGTGTTTGGGGGACAGCGTTAAGGTACAGTGTCTGGGTACAGTGTTTAGGAAAGGTGTTCAAGGACAGTGTCTGGAATAAGGCTTTGGAGACAGTGTTCATGTTCAGGTGCAGTGTTCAAGGACAGTATTCAGGTACATTATTTCAGGACAGTGTTTGGGTAGAGCATTCAGGGATAGTGTTTAGGGATAGTGTTTATGGGTAGTGTTCAGGTACAAAGTATAGCTACAGTATTCAGGTACCGTGTTTGCATATAATATTCTGATACAGTGTTCAGGTGCAATGTTTGCGTACAGTGTTTGGGGATAGTGTTTAGCTAGTGTTCAGATCCAATGTTTCAGGACAGTATACAGGTACAGTGTTTGCATATAGTGTTCAGGTACAGTTTTTGTGTCCAGTGTTCGGGGACAGTGTCTGAGTACAGTATTTGGGGACAGTGTTTGGATACAGTGTTTGTGTACAGTGTTCAGGTATAGTGTTTGGGTACAGTGTTTAGGGACAGTGTCTGGGTATAGTGTTTGGGCACAGTGTTCAGATACAGAGTTAAGGGACAATGTTTAGGGACAGTATTTGGGTATAGTGTTTAGGCACAGTGTTCGGGGACAGTGTTCAGTGATAGTGTTTGGGTAAGGCTTTGGGGATAGCGTTTGTGTACAGTGTTCAGGTACAGTGTTTGTGTACAGTGTTTGGGTGCAGTGTTTGAGCGCAGTGTTCAGGTACTATGTTTAGTGTTGATGTTTGGAACAGTGTTTGGGAATAGTGTTCAGGTCCAGTTTTGTGTAGTGTTCAGGGACAGTGACAGGGTACAGTGTTCAGATACAGTGTTTGAGTACAGGCATTCAGGTACAGTGTAATGGTACAGTATTCGGGTACAGTGCTCAGGTACAGTGTTTGTTACTTTGTTCAGGGAACGTGTTTGTGGACAGTGTTCAGCTACAGGGTTTAGGTAGACTGTTTGCTTACAGTGTTCAGTACAGTGTTCATGTACAGTGTTTGGGTAGAGTGTTTATGGACAGTATTCAGGTACACTGTTTGCATACAGTGTTCAGGTATAGTGTTTGGGTACAGTGTTTAGGGACTGTGCCTGGGAACAGAATTCAGAGACACTGTTCAGGTACAGTGTGTGGGTACAGTGTTCAAATACAGAGTTAAGGCACAGTGTTTAGGGTCAGTATTTGGGTACAATGTTTCAGTATAGTGTTTGGGTATAGTGTTCAAGGACAGTGTGTGGCTACAGTGTTCAGGGACAGTGTTCGGGTATAGTGTTTAGGCACAGTATTTGGGGACAGTGTTTAGGCACAGTGTTCAGGTACAGTGTTCGGTGACAGTGTTCAGGTATCACGTTTAGGGACAGAGTTCAGGTACAGTGTTTGGGTAAAGGGTTTGAGGACAGCGTTTGTGTACAATGTTCAGGTACTGTGTTTAGGGACAGTATTCAGGTACAGTGTTTGTGTACAGTGTTTGGGTACAATGTTTGAGTGCAGTGTTGGGGTACATTGTTCAGGTACTATGTTTAGTTTTGATGTTTGGAACAGTGTTTGGGAATAGTGTTCAGGTCCAGTTTTTGTGTAGTGTTCAGGGACAGTGACAGGGTACAGTGTTCAGACACAGTGTTTGGATACAGGCATTCAGGTACAGGATTTTGGTGCAGTATTCAGTTACAGTGCTCAGGTACAGTGTTTGTATACTTTGTTCAGGGAATGTGTTTGTGGACAGTGTTCAGCTACAGGGTTTAGGGACGGTATTCAGGTACACTGTTTGCTTACAGTGTTCAGGTACAGAGTTTGAGGGCAGTGTTAGGGTACATTGTTTGAGTATAGTGTCAAGTTACAGTTTTTGGGCTCAGTATTCAGGGACAGTGTCTAGGTACAGTGTTTGGAAACAGTGTTTGGATACAGTGTTCAGGTTTAGTGTTCAGGTACAGTGTTTGGCTACAATGTTTAGGGATAGTGTGTTATTACAGTGTTTACAGTACTCAGGTACAGTGTTTGAGTGCAGTGTTTGAGTACCGTGTTCAGGGACACCTGTAACATTCTTCCACACTGTCCACTACTCCACCGACTTTAGTGTCATCTGCAAATTTACTGACCCATCCACCTATGCCTGCGTCTAAGCCATTTATAAAAATGACAAACAGCAGTGGTCCCAAAACAGATCCTTGTGGCACACCACTAGTAACCGGACTCCAGGCTGAATATTTTCCACCACTTGCTGCCTTCTTACAGAAAGCCAGTTTCTAATCCAAACTGCTAAGTCACCCTCAATCCCATGCCTCTGCATTTTCTCCAACTGCCTATCATGTGGAACCTTATCAAAGGCTTTACTGAAGCCCATGTACACCACATCAACTGCCCTACCCTCATCCACATGCTTGGTCACATTCTCAAAAAACTCAATGAGGTTTGTGAGACATGACCTGCCCTTGACGAAACCATGTTGACTATCTGAAATCAAATTGTTGCTTGCGAGATGATTATAAATCTTATCTCTTATAATCGTTTCCAAAACAGAAGTAAGGCTCACTGGTCTATAATGACCTGGGTCATCTTTACTGCCCTTCTTGAACAAAGGCACAACATTTGCAATCCTCTAGTCCTCTGGTACCAAACCTGTAGACAATGATGACTCAAAGATCAAGGCCAAAGGCTCCAACATCTCCTTCCTAGCTTCCCAGAGAATCCTCGGATAAATCCCATTTGGCTCAGGGTATTTATCTACTTTCATACCTTCTAGAATTGAGAACACCTCCTCCTTAATAACCTCAATCCTTTCTAGTTTAATAGCCATATCTCAGTCTTCTGTGGCATATACCTATTCCTTTCCATTGCGAAACTAACGGAACCGAATTATGGTCACTCTCTTCAAAGTGCTCACCTACCACTAAGTCAAACATCTGGCCTGGTTCATTACCAAGCACCAGATCCGGTGTAGCCTCCCCTCTTGTCGGCCCTTCGACATACTGTGTCAGGAAACCCTCCTGCACACATTGTTCAAAAACTGATCCACCCAATGTACTAGAGTTATAGCATTTCCAGTTAATGTTGGGGAAGTTAAAGTCCTCCATAATGACCATCCTATTCCTTTCACTCCTACCCAGAATCGTTTTGCCAATCCTCTCTTCCACCTCTCTGAAACTCTGCGGAATTTCTGCACTCTCCCAGCAGTGTGACCTCTCCTCTCCTGTTTCTACCCTCAGCCCACACTACCTCAGTAGACTAGTCCTCATCAAAAGTTCTCTCAGCCACCGTTATACTATCCTTGACTAACGAGGCCACACCTCTCCCTCTTTTAGCACCTTGCCTGTTTTTAATGAAAGATCTAAACCCTGGAACCTGCAACATCCATTCCTGACCCTGCTCTGTCCATGTCTCCGAAATGGCCACAACATCGAAGTCCCAGGTACCAACCCATGCTGCAAGCTCACCCACCTTATTTCGGATAGACACACTTCAAACCAGCTTGCTGTCTGCCAGCACATTCCTGTGACCCTGAAATCCTGTCCATGTCCTTCCTACACTCATCTTTATGTGTACTGGAACTACACCTCAGGTTCCCATTTCCCTGCTGGGCTACGTTAAACCCACCTGAATAGCACCAGCAAATTTCCCACCCAGGATATTAGTACCCCTCTGGTTCAAGTGAAGACCGTCCTGTCTGTACAAGTCCCACTTTCCCCAGAATGAGCCCTAATGATCTAAGTACCTGAAACCTTCCCTCCTGCACCATCCTTGCAGCCACGTGTTCAGCTGATATCTCTCCCTGTTCTTCACCTCACTATCATGTGGCACCGGTAACAAAGCCAAACAGTGTACCTGAATACTGTCCTGAAACCCTGTACCTGAACACTGTACCTTCCCCGAACAAAGTACCCAGACAGTCCCTGAACACTGTAGCTGAATACTGTACCTTCCCCGAACAAAGTACCCAGACAGTCCCTGAACACTGTAGCTGAATACTGTACCTTCCCCGAACAAAGTACCCAGACAGTCCCTGAACACTGTAGCTGAATACTGTACCCAAGCTCTGTCCCTGAACACCATACCCGAACACTGTGCTCAAACACTGTACCCAAACACTGTACCCAAGCACTGGACCCAAACACTGGACCCAAACACTGTCCCTGAACACTGTCCTTTAACTCTGTACCTGAACACTGTACCTGAACACTGTACCCAAACACTGTCCCTGAACACTGTCCTTTAACTCTGTACCTGAACACTGTACCCAAACAGCATCCCTGAACACTGTACCCTAACATTGCGCTCAAACATTGTACCCGAACACTGTAAGCAAACAGTGTACCTGAATACTGTCCTGAAACATTGGACCTGAACACTATACCCAAACACTGTAGCTGAACACTGTATCCAAACAGTGTACGCAAACATGGTACCTGAATGCCATCCCCAAACACTGAACCTGAACACTGTCGCCAAACACTGTCCCTAAACACTATACTCAAACAGCATCCCTAAACACTGTTCCTAAACACTATTCCTAAACACTGTCCCGAAACACTGTCCCGAAACACTGTCCCGAAACACAGTCCTGAAACACAGTCCCGAAACACAGTCCCGAAACACAGTCCCGAAACACAGTCCTGAAACACAGTCCCGAAACACTGTTCCTAAACATCGTCCCCAAGCATTGTACCCAAACATTGCATCCGTACAGTGTCCCTAAACAATATACTTGAACACTGCACCCGAATACTGTCCCTAAATACTACACCCAAACACTTTCCCCAAACACCATCCCTGAACACTGTCCCTAAACACTGTACCTGTGGTAGTGGAGGGTTGTTTTTCAGACAGGAGGCCTGTGACCAGTGGAGTGTCATAAGTTTCGGTGCTGGGCCCTCT
>NW_025213475.1:32411-33459 GCF_004010195.1 Chiloscyllium plagiosum | reverse complement strand
CAGCGTCTTCTCTCTTTTGCAGTTCCCCAATTCTACCCGCACAGATTTGTTATTGCCAATCCTTATCAATTTCATTTCTTACAAACAAGACCCACTACCTGTACTTTCATTAGGACTTGTATCCTTGGTTATTGAATTCCCAGCCCGAGTCCCCTTGCACCTATACCTCTGATACCTACAATAGTATATCTGCCAAGTTTAATCTGTGCTACAAGCTTATTTACCTTGTCTCATATAGTGTGTGCATTTAAGTACAACACCCTCAGTCTTGGGCAAAAGTGAGGACTGCAAATGCTGGAGATTAGAGTCAAGAGTATGATGCTGGAAAAGCACAGCAGGTCAGGTCGCATCCGAGATGCAGGAGAATCAACGTTTTGGGCAAAAGCCCTTCATCAGGAATGAGGCTTGTGAGCCAAGAGGGTGGAGAGATAAATGGTAGGGAGGTGGCGCTGGGGGGAAGGTAGATGAGAGTGCAAGGTAGGGGTAAAGGTGATAGGTCAGAGGGGAGGGTGGAGTGGATAGGTGGGGAGGAAGATGGACAGATAGGACAGGTCATGAGCGCGGTGCCGAGTTGGAAGGTTGGAGCTGGGATAAGGTGGGGGGAGGGGAAATGAAGAACCTGGTGAAATCCACATTGATGCTATGTAGAAATGAGGAAACTGGTGAAATCCACGTTCATCCCGTAGAGTTGGAGGGTCCCAAGGTGGAAGATGACGCGTTCTTCCTCCAGGCTTCGGGTGATTAGGGAGTGGCGATGGAGGAGGCCCAGCACCTGCATGTCCTTGGTGGAGTGGGAGGGAGAGTTGAAGTGTTTGGTCACGGGATGGTGGTGTTGATTGGTGCGGGCATCCCGGAGATGTTCTCCGAAGCGGTCTGCAAGTAGGCGTCCAGTCTCCCCAGTGTAGTGGAGACTGCATCGGGAGCAACGGATACAGTAAATGACGTGTGGAAGTGTAGGTAAAACTCTGATGGATGTGGAAAGCTCCTTTGGGGCCTTGGACAGAGGTGAGGGGGAGTAGTAAGTGCAGGTTTTGCAATTCCTGCATTT
>NW_025213475.1:21761-22938 GCF_004010195.1 Chiloscyllium plagiosum | reverse complement strand
GCATGGCCTATTTTCAATATTAAGAGTAAAATCAGAAGTATGAAGTGCAAAGAGACTTGGGAGTTCTAGTCCAGGAGTCGCTCAAGGTAGACTTGCAGTTTGTCAGTAGTTAGGAAGGCAAATATAATGAAGCCATTCATTTCAAAAGTGTTTGAATATAAAAGCAAGGATATACTTCTGAGGCTGTATAAGGCTCTGGTCAGACTACATTTAGAATATTGTGTGCAGTTTTGGGCCCCGTATCTCAGGAAGGATGCACAGGCACTGGAGGATGTTCATTGAAGATTCAAAGGAATGTTTCCAGGAATGAAAAAAACTTAACATAAATGGAACAATTGAGGATTCTGAGTCATTATCTGATGGAGTTCAGAATGATCTCGGTCATCTAATTGAAACTTACGAAATACTGAATGACGTGGACAGAGAGGATGTTGGAAAGATGTTTCTATTGATAGGAGAGACCAGGACTCGGCCCAGCATCAAGGGAATATCTTTTAGAACAGAGATAAGGAGAAACTTCTTCGGCCAGAGAGTCGGGGATCTATGGAATGCACGGCCACAGAAGCTGTAGAGACCAGGTCATTATGTATATTTAAGACTGAGATCGATAGGTTCTTGGTTGTCAAGGGGATCAAGGGTTATGGGGAGAAAGCGGGAGAGTGATGTTGAGAAACTTAGCAGCTATGTTCAAATGGCGGAGCAGACTCAATGGCTGAAAGGTCAAATTTCTGCTCCTATGTCTTCTGGTCTTATGGTTAATGTTGGTTGTCCTCATCCCTCACTATAGATGCTTCCTGATTCTGACCTTATGATTTATAAATAGACCCGTTCCAGTACTGATGACTGGCAATATAATTAACTCTCCCTCCAGTCAGACCAGCCATTTCCTCCAATTCCTCTGTCTCCTCCACAATGTCATAATCACACAGTAATTGAAGTCCAATAAATGATACTTCACCATAGTTCATTGACATCAATAACATCAACAACATGACCCTCACTTGCCCCTTCTGATCCTCAAAATAACAATCTGAATTGTATTTGTCACGTACAATTCTCTGTAACATATCCATGCAGTTTGCTTGTTATAATCCATATTTTATTAAGCACATTTTCCCATTAGAATATGGACTAAAAAAAATTCACTCATCAATATAATCACAGATCAATAATTTCA
>NW_025213475.1:20659-21733 GCF_004010195.1 Chiloscyllium plagiosum | reverse complement strand
TTCCAACACTCCTCTGTCATTACTGTCATATCCAAGGCAGATTGAATGATTACACACAAACAATCTGCCATCTCCAAGATCCCTTCTCCCAGTCACTCCCACATTTTCCATGCTGAATGTGTAAATGTTAAACGTTATTTTGAATTTTAATAAAATTGATATTGAATTGAAATGAGTTGTTGGAACATCCCCCCTACATCAAAAAAAAACAAAATCCCTGCTGTATAATTTGATGGGGTGTTTACATGTGTCTGCATAATTTTAAGAAATCGGTTGACGTCTTCATTTTTTCTGCGTTAAAATCAATGTTATGAGAGAGTGTCAAGCCCTTCATTGTGGTTCTGTTCACCGAGCTGGGAATTTGTGTTGCAGTCGTTACGTCCCCTTTTTAGGTGACATCCTCAGTGCTTGGGAGCCTCCTGTGAAGCGCTTCTGTGATGTTTTCTCCGGCATTTATAGTGATTTTACAAATCCCATGCAAGGACTGCAGAAAACACTACATAGGGCAAACAGGAAGAAAGCATCCATGAACACCAACTAGCCACGAAACGACACGACCAGTTATCCTGCGTAGCCACACACACAGATGACAAGCAACATGAGTTCAACTGGCACCACACTACTACTATAGGACAAACCAAACAGAGAAGAGCCAGGGAATTCCTAGAGGCATGGCACTCATCCACAGATTCAATCAATAAGCACATTGACCTCGACCCAATATACCGGCCACTGCAGCAGACAGCTGGAACTGACAACCAGAAGTGGCAGATAGAAACCACTACAAATGCCGGAGGAAACATCACAGAAGCGCTTCACAGGAGGCGCCCAACCACTGAGGATGTCACCTAAACCAGGGACGAAACGTCTGCAACACAAATTCCCAGCTCGGCGAACACAATCACAACAACGAACACCTGAACTACAAATATTCTCGCAAACTTTTAAGCCCTTCTGCTAATTTAAACCAGACACACAGAAAAAAAATCACATCGCCTCATAGTCTGTATAAGTGTGTGACAAAGAACGATCAAATCCCACTATTTATAGAAAACAATAACAGTTTATTCTTTA
>NW_025213475.1:18839-20094 GCF_004010195.1 Chiloscyllium plagiosum | reverse complement strand
GTGTCTGACCATCCATCTCCGGTCTGTTGCCAATAAACATTGACTCTCCTGTCCAGCAAAGATCACTCGAGCTCAGCCTTGAATATCGTCAATAATCGCGTCTTTACTGCTCTCTGAGGAAAAGGGCACCACAGATAGCACAACACTAAAGGGAAAGGAACGTCCTTATTTCATTGCAGGACCCATTATTTTAAAATTGTGTTAACCTAACATCAAATTGCCACCTTTTTCGAAACATAAGGAGAGCATAATTAGGAATAGACATAGACTATACAGCCCTCTAAACTTGTCCAACATTACCACTGACTCTTTCCAATCAAATATGCATTAAACACATGCTCCACTCCAGTACCAGGAAAAGAATACCAGATAGCATAACACCACATGAGCATTTAAAAAAGGAGCAGAATTAGGCCATTCGGCTCATCGAGTCTTAATGTCATTTAATAATGGCTGAGAGGTTTCTCAACATCATTCTCCTGACGTCTGTCTGCAACCCCTGCGACCCTTATTCATCACAAACCTATCTGTGTCTGGCTTATAGACTCAAGTGCCTGTGTTTCTTTGCGTCTGTTTGTTCATGTGTTTGTGTGTCTGTGTATTTGTGTGTATACATTTGTTCTTCCGTGTGTTAGCCTCTGCATGTTATCTGTTTTAGTCTGTTTGTGTGTGACTGTGTTTGTCTCTGTATGCCTCTACATGTGTGCGGGTCCTTCTCAGTGCATGTGCTGTGAGTGGTAGTATATTGGGGTGTTTACATATGTCTCTAAGTATTTCTGTGACTGCATCTTTCTGCAATGAGATATTTGTTGTTTTGGGAGGGAAAGAAGTAGCAGAACAGACATAGCTGTTCAAGTGAGTATTGCCCTCTACAGAACCTTGTTGCTTACTCAGTTGGTTGGATGTGGATATCACGGAATTTCCATACGATTAACTCGGTCCCCTCCAGCTCATGCTAGAGTCCTCCCAACATGGCAGGAAGAGGGGGGAAAGGGAAGGAATATCGGACACTCCACCACCCAGCTTGGCCCATTCTCTCTTGTTCCAGGCTGTTTATCCTGGAATGGGAGAAAGGGAAGCGGGGAATGAGCTGTTCGTACTGTTGTAGGTGGTGGTGGGGGAGGGGGGGGAGGTGAGAGGGTTGCTGAATGGTGAGGTGTCTGGAGGGAGTCAGTCCATAAGGCGTTATTGGTGTGGAGGTATTGCATAGGCGACAGACAATATGATGGAAGGAAGGTGCTGAATTCAACAGTGA
>NW_025213475.1:14760-18093 GCF_004010195.1 Chiloscyllium plagiosum | reverse complement strand
AAAAGATTGAGTGTATTTACCCTATCTATGTCTCTCATGATCTTATATACTTCTGTAATATATCATCTCAGTCTTGAACACTCTAAAGAAAAATTATCCAGCCTGTCCAAACTCTCCGTATAACTCAACTATTGAGTACTGGCGATATCCTTGTGAATTTCTTCAGCACTCTTTCCAATTTCATCACATCCTTCATGGACCAAATTGAACAAGACCGAACACAGTACTCCAAGCGCAGCCTCACCATCATCCTGTACAACTGCAACGTAACTCCCCAACTTCGATGTTCAATTCCCTGACTAATGAAGGCCAGTGTGCAAAAAGCACTCCTCTCTGTCGTCTACCTGTGACTCTGCTTTGAGAGAACCGTGCACCTGAATTGCAAGAACCCTCTGTTCCACTGCACTCCTTCAGACCCAACTATTAACCATGAAACTCCTACCTTGATTGGATTTTCCAAAATGCAAGAATTCACATTAATCTATATTAAACTCCATTTGCCATTTCTCGACCCACTACCCCAGCTGATCAAGGTCCTGCTGCAAATTCTGAAAACCTTCCTCACTATCCACGATACCGTCTATTTTAGTGTCATCAGCAAAATTACTAATCATGCCTTGTTCATTCTCAACAAAATCATTGATAGAGATAACAGCAATGGTCCCAGCACAGACCCCTGAGGCACTCCATTTGCCACAGGCCTCCAGTCCGACAAGCATTCTTCCACTATTACACTCTGCTACCTACCATCAAGCCAATTGTGTGTTCAGTTTTCCAGCTCCCTTTGGATTCCTTGTGATCGAACATTTCAGTGGAATCTTGGGGCGACACGGTGGCTGAGTGGTTAGCACTGCTGCCTCACAGCGCCAGGGACTTGTATTCAATTCCCGCCTGAGGCAACTGACTGTTTGGAGTTTACACATTCTCCCGTGTCTGCGTGGGTTTCCTCCGAGTGTTCCGGTTTCCTCCCCCAGTCCAAAGATGTGAAATGGTCATGCTAAATTGCCCGTAGTGTTAGGTGCATGAGTCAGGGTGGGTTGCTCTTCGGAGGGGTGATGCGGACTTGTTGGGCCGGAGGGCCTGTTCCCACACTGTAGGGAATCTAATTTAACCTAAAAGCCTTTCTGAAATTATTGTAGACTACGTTTGTCACCCTACTCTCGTCAACATTCCTGGTCAGTTCATCAAAAAACTCTAAAAATTAGTAAATTGTGATCTTCCATGCACAAAGCCACGCTGACTCCTCCGCGTCTTTCCAAATGTATGTATGTCTAATCACGGAGTCTTCTCAAGTAACACACCTATCACAGTTGTGAAGCTAACTGGTTTATAGTTCCTATGTTCTTTGTTGCAGCTCTTCTTGAATAAGGCAAAACATTCTCTCCCCACCAGTCTTCGCTGACTTCACCGTGGCTAACGATGATGCAAAATTATCAGCCAGGTCTCCCGCAATTTCTTCTCTCCCCAATTGCTGTGTTCTTGGATAAAACCTTCCTCACTATCCACGATACCGTCTATTTTAGTGTCATCAGCAAAATTACTAATCATGCCTTGTTCATTCTCAACAAAATCATTGATAGAGATAACAGCAATGGTCCCAGCACAGACCCCTGAGGCACTCCATTTGCCACAGGCCTCCAGTCCGACAAGCATTCTTCCACTATTACACTCTGCTACCTACCATCAAGCCAATTGTGTGTTCAGTTTTCCAGCTCCCTCTGGATTCCTTGTGATCGAACATTTCAGAGCAGCCTATCATGTGGAATCTTGGGGCGACACGGTGGCTGAGTGGTTAGCACTGCTGCCTCACAGCGCCAGGGACCTGTATTCAATTCCCGCCTGAGGCAACTGACTGTTTGGAGTTTACACATTCTCCCGTGTCTGCGTGGGTTTCCTCCGAGTGTTCCGGTTTCCTCCCCAGTCCAAAGATGTGAATTGGTCATGCTAAATTGCCCGTAGTGTTAGGTGCATGAGTCAGGGTGGATTGCTCTTCGGAGGGGTGATGTGGACTTGTTGGGCCGGAGGGCCTGTTCCCATACTGTAGGGAATCTAATTTAACCTAAAAGCCTTTCTGAAATTATTGTAGACTACGTTTGTCACCCTACTCTCGTCAACATTCCTGGTCAGTTCATCAAAAAACTCTAAAAATTAGTAAATTGTGATCTTCCATGCACAAAGCCACGCTGACTCCTCCGCGTCTTTCCAAATGTTTGTATATCTAATCACGGAGTCTTCTCAAGTAACACACCTATCACAGTTGTGAAGCTAACTGGTTTATCGTTCCTATGTTCTTTGTTGCAGCTCTTCTTGAATAAGGCACAACATTCGCTCCCCACCAGTCTTCGCTGACTTCACCCGTGGCTAACGATGATGCAAAATTATCAGCCAGGGCTCCCGCAATTTCTTCTCTCCCCAATTGCTGTGTTCTTGGATAAATCTGGTCAGGACGAGGAGATCTATAGAAATATTGCATAGTCTGAAAAATACGTCTATTTTTTTAAGGTACATTTACCAAAGAAAGGGGAAGTTATGATGGTTAACATAACAAATTAAAAATTATATTAATCATAGGAAATGACTTCAGAAGAATTTCAGACATTGAGAAAAGGTGTGAATACTCAGACATTCGTCTGAGTGGAGTTTCCAATGCACACCACATATCTGACCCAGAGTTTCGGTTGAATTTGCGGAAAACTGTTTATTCTAATCTTTGCATTTCCACTTCGGCTATGAGTTGAGAGATGGGTGAGCCCATGGGTATGACGTTGATTTGTTCATATATTTGGTTGTTGAATGTGAAGTGTGTTGTGATGCACAGGTCCAGTAGTTTGAGTATGCCGTCTTTGTTGATAGAACAAAGAATGAAACCTGAAAGCAACAACACCCCCAGATTCTATGGATTACCTAAAGTTCACAAAGCAGACATCCCACTCAGAACAATAGCATCACTACCAGGGACACCATCACACAAACTGGCTAAGCAACTACAGCAGAAACTGAAACACCTGACCAGCGGATCCAGACACTATACAGTCAACACAGGAATTCTTGGACATCATCAGAAATATACACATAGACAAGGAAGAAACTATGGTCTCATTCGATGTAACGGCACTGTTCCCCTCGATCGACAAATCCCTAGCAAGAGAAACAATAGCCAACCTGCTGGACATACAGAACAGACAACAAGACGGGGAACCTATCAACAAAGAATGCATACTCAGACGACTGGACCTGTGCCTCACAACACACTTCACATTCAACAACCAAATATATGAACAAATCAACGGCACACCCATGGGCTCACCCATCTCTGGACTCATAGCAGAAGCG
>NW_025213475.1:5273-14608 GCF_004010195.1 Chiloscyllium plagiosum | reverse complement strand
TTCATCAACAGATGCCTAAGGGAAAGACATCGGAACGAGGAGATGCCGCAACCCAAATGACTAGCCACAGTACCATACATCAAGAGCATTTCCGAACTGACAGCCAGACTACTGCGACCACTCGGACTCATAACAGCACACAAACCAACAGCCACTCTCAGACAACAACTCACCAGAACGAAGGACCCGATACCCAGCATGAGCAAAACCAATGTAGTGTACAAATTCCCATGCAACGACTGCACAAAGCACTACATAGGACATACAGGAAGACAGGTAACGATCCGCATCCATGAACACCAACTAGCCACGAAACGACATGACCAGTATCCTTAGTAGCCTCACACGCAAATGGCAAGCAACATGAATTCGACTGGGACAACACTACTATTACAGGACAAGTCAATCAGAGAACAGCTTGTGAAATCCTAGAGGCATGGCACTCATCCACAGATTCAATCAATAAGCACATCGACCTTGACCCAATACACCGACCACTGCAACGGACAGCTGGAACTGACAACCAGAAGCAGCAGATTCAAACCATTACAAATGCCGGAGGAAACATCACAGAAGCGCTTCACAAGAGGCTCCCAAGCACTGAGGACGTCACCTTGACAGTGGACGAAACGTCTCCAACACAAATTCCCAGCTCGGCGAACAGAACCACAACAACGAGCTCCCGAGCAACAAATCTTCTCACAAACTTTGAGTTATTCCTTTGCTCCGTTTAAAAAGGTGTTCCTTTACCTTAAGGCTGTGTACTTGGGTATAAGTCTCCCCCAAAAATGAAAACATTTTTCCAACAGCTACTCTGCCTTTGCCATTCCGTATTCTTTATGTTTGAAGGAGACCCCGTCTCACCCTTCGATCCTCCATCGAATAGAGTCCCAGAGTCCACAAACATCCATAAAATCTGAAGCTTGTCATTTCTTGGATCATTCCGCTGAACCTCCTCTGAAACGTGCCTCGGAGCGATTGCTAAATGAGAATCATCACTTCATGAATGTCTCCTGATTTGTCACCTTAACGTTGCACAGTATTTCCATCCATATAATTACCCAATGGTCTCTTGATTGCCTCAATTCTTTTTGTTTCCATGAAGGTTCCATGTCGTGCATCCCATTCCCTAATTTCCCATTGTTGTTAAAGATGCACTCATGGGATGATTATGTGGCTGGCTATGTCAGCATTTATTGTCCATTACGAATTGCTCAGAAGGCATTGAGTCTCGACGAGATTTGCGTGGATGTGGAGGTACATTGTATCTGGGCTCCCACCGCAAAGGAAAATGGTCACCACTTGGTAGCAGAACGGACGCGACATTGCCAGCATTGAAAAAAGCCTTACTTTCAACTATTGCCTGTAATTACAAGGGAATTTGTAGACAGATGCCGGTGGGTGAAGCAGAAATTGAAAGGATGTGGTTTTATACTTTTCAATCCTAAGTGCAGACATTTAAGTAAGCTGTATTCTGAAGAAAATGGGATTGTGCATCAAGAAAAGTAAGTCTTTCTGCATGCTATTTCAGTTCATCCTTTTATTTTTTTATACAGCGTCACAAAAACGAAATTTCAAGCATGAATTTTGTCATACCTCGCACGTAGTGAGTGCAAAATTCGTCATTGAAACATTTCGTTCTATTTTTCTCCTGCCCCTGAACCTCTATTGCTAAATAATGCAAGAATCACGCACAATCCAAAAATGCGCAGGTTTCCAAAGCTGTGCATGCGACTTTCCTCATAGGGTTCAAGGATTTGTTGGTAAGGTGCATTTGTCACGTGTAGGATAATGGGGAAGGGAATAGGTCTGATTGGGTTACATTTGCAGAGTCGGTGTGGACATATTGGGACGAAGGACCTGTTTCCGCACCATAGGGATTTTACTTTTTTTTTTTAAAGTGCCAAATCTCGCTATCATGCATCTGCACGTATTCAACAGGCTATCAATTCCCCAGCAAACCCCCACCCCACCACAATGGCAGTCCACTAGCGCGGTGTCCTGCTTGTATGTAAGTTGAAAAATGCTGAACTTTAAGGAAGATATACACTATAAAATGAAACGTGATGTCGAGAATGTGGAGGAGTGATATTGTGAAACTTAACCAGAATCGCCCAATTGAAATGATGTTCCTGCAATCAAAAAGATCGGTTTCAACAGACTTAAATAGTGAAATTTGGAAATTGCTTCAGTTCTACAAAGATTGCGTATTAGTTCTTTTCCCATGCGTCCGGTGTAGTTCATGAACTGTGATTTGTCTTTTTTATGTCAGTGCATGAGGAAGATGCAGCCTTTCGAATCCTTGATTACACTTGCCTGAGTGCACTCAAGATGTTTGCACTTTGCACGACGCGCATAAGATTGAATCGAGTGGAGGTATCCTTGAATATTTGTGACAATTATTTCCTTCCATCGTGAAGACAAAGTATTTCTTTTTTTGTTCAGAAACAAATCTCATGCAACCGAGAAGACAGCTTCGAAAGCGGAATCCCCTGAATAGGAATCGAACGTGAGTCACAGTGGGGAAAAAGCCAATTGCTAAACACTAGACTTACAAGGAACGACAATAGCAGGCATCTCTAAAAGTCAGCTAAAGCACATTGCTTCGACAACTTTCCACTGTCCTTGAACTGCAAGGAACTGCAGTAATGTTTGTTTACATTGGTAACTAACAAATTGCAGTCTCAGAATCACTTGTAATGGCTTCTCCTGATCCGCACAATTAACTCTGAAGACCCAACTGGATCTATTTACGGCCTCACGATTAATGATCTACATTCGTCTCTTCAGCATCAGCATCAGAAACCATAACACTCATTTTCCACTGAAGCCGTTGACACTTAGCTCCACTCCCTGTCCAAATCAGTCATCTCCAGTTCATCTGCATTCAGAAAATGTAATATTAAAGCTAGAAGCAGGAGTACTCACTTCAACATTTCTCTGTCATTCTATATTTTCTTGGTTAATCCTCTTTCTCCATACCATATTCCTGTTTTATTTTCACGCCCTTTGAAGCTTTTGATGTCAAATAAAATTAATGTATTCTTGCATATATTCGGTGACTTGGGCTCCACAACCTTTTGTGGTAGCGAATTACAGAGGTGTCCTCTCTGACACAAGAAATATTTCTTCATGTCAATTAAAGTTATTCTACCCACTATACTAAGTCTGGTACTCCTCGTTCTATACTCTGCAATCAGGGGAAAACATCCAGCTAATCTCTCTATTCCTGTGAGAATTTTATGTGTTTCTGTTCCTTGTTTCCAAACTTTAGTGACTACGTACCTAGCTGAACCAATCTCTTTTTAAATGACAATACTATCATTTCCAGTGTCAGCCTGGTTTTGTTGCTGTACTCCCTCTCCATCTTTCAGTTTTCAAATCAGTTTGCATAAATTCATACGAATTAACACTGCACTGCATCAGCTTGCTTGCACCTGCAATTTCTTTTCCAAACTGCCCTTATACTTCCTTCTATCTTCCTCAAAACTCACAACCCCAATTTGTTTTAGTTTGCAGCAATATGCTTTTAGACAATGCGTCACCGAGAAAAAAAAAGACAATTTGAATCCATTCTGCTTATTTTTGCCAACTAATTCAAAATCCATATTAGAACATTCCACCAATTTTAAATCGTTCAATTTTCCCAAATAACTTTACCATGTGAGACCTGATCAAAAGCATTCTGAGAATCTATGTCATAACCAGAGAAGCAATTGTGTTGATGATTTGTTCTCTTGAAGACAAGGAAGGAAGGAAGGGGGTGAGTTGAATCTGAAGGAACTTGATGGAATTGAATGTCTATTCGAAACTGTGGGCGGAGGACAGAGCTTCACATTGAACTTGGAGCATAGCCGAAAATATGACAGTGTATACTCTTAAGAAAGTATGAACGAACTAACTTCAATTAAGAGAGAGGAAGAAGTGCCAACGTTTTCAAAATAGGGAGCTGACATGCTACCAATTCAGAATTATTTGGCAATGACATACATGTTCCTGGTTGTTATTTTCAATGTTGGTCAGCATGGGAGAATCAGTAGGAACAGATCATCGTCTCTAAAATTTGAAGCTATAAATGAAGTTCCCGTCTGCAAACATCTGGAAATATGGTTAGTCGCGTCTAAATAAGATAAGACTCTAACCTTAACGATTCTGAACGATGATACAAAATGCTATCATAGAATTTCTCAATATGATCTGTGCTCCTGATTAATTCAGCGACTACCCTCCCAGAATACGTGATCTATGAACTACACAGCGCAGTGCATTTGAACACTTCTTAGTATTTATCTTTGGACCAATTTGTCTTTGAAAATCCTATGGTGTCCTCTTTCATTACTACAATATTCTCCTGAACCAAAGCCACCAATCGTCCTCCTTTCCTGCCTTTCCTAACTTTTCTGAACACCTTGCACTCAGGGGTAATTAAGAATCAATTCTACTCCCTTAGGTAGTAGATCTATATAAATTATTTAAAACTTCAACCAGACCATAACTTACTAACTGAATCATATCTGCAATGGGGGTCGGAGATCAGATAAGACATCTGCAAACCATAACCTTCCCTCTGTGACACGTTTTGAATACTTTGAGAACAGTCAGAGAATTTCTAACAGTTCATCTCTTTTGAATAACACCATGAACTATTGACTGGACACATAGGTGCTTTTGATGTAGACTGATATTACTCCTTTTCAGGTGGGAGAGAGAAAGGATGGAAAATTATCGAAATGCTCAGCAAGTCTGGCAGCATGTTCCAATTCGAATGTAAGGTTATCAGCTTAAAAGTCGAATCCGCTTTTGATTCCATGATGCTGTCGGCGCTGCTGTGTATTTCCAGCAGATATAGATCATTTTTGTGTGAAACTGAGGAATGGCTGTTGTTTTTTTTTCTCTTTGTTATGCATCAGCAGCGTTCGGAGCAATCTAACTGACCACCCCTTGGTCTTTATCTGTGGTGACAGTCACAAGATAATAATGATTTTGGCATTTTTACGTTTCAAAGTTCTAAAGGTTTTCTTGTCTCTGTATGCAATAGGCGAATACTTGCTTTTGTAATGATTTCCTCTCCATATACATTATTGTTAATTCCTGGAGTATATAATTCTCAAATGAGCAATGAGTTCATAGTTCATCTAATTTTCGTATCTGATATATTTGTAGCTTATACCGAGTGGCATATGCATAAAAGGTTTTACAAGTCTGCATAATAATATATTGTTAATGAAATGCAACTTTGTCATCTGCAGAATCAGGGTATTACCTCATAATTTTTGACCACATGTGTTAAGGCACTCTGGGGCATTGGAGATCAAGTTCTCACATCCTGAACTGTCAAAGAGCTGGAATCGTGAAAGGTAAATATACATTTCAGGGTCGATATGTCACATTGTTTCAACTGATCTCATTTATGAAATTCTCTTTCTTTGACTTTGTCTCTTTGTATACCCTGTGTCACTGTCCGGGATTTAAAAGAAAGTCCCTCTCGGGTAGATGTTTGAATTGTCAGGGTTTTTTTACGATTTGATTGGTTAACTATATGAAATATGGAGCAGGAAATACTACCACTGATTTGCTGTTATTGCATTAAATATCCCTGCCGGATATTGCAAGACCAGGATAACGCGAGAGTAGTTATTTTAAGCAGAAAATCTATGTTCAGATATCCCGTCAAAAATTTCATTTTAAAACAGCTCCCATGAAAATGAACAAAACACAAATACTTGTCTATTAGATTTTAATTTATCCATCTCTCAAGCAGCTATATATGGTTGTCATGTGCCATCAAAGAGGCAAAGCATGCATACGCACAGAGAATATACAGTCTTTACCAGTACAGCCGTGAAATGCAGAGCATGTAGAAGAGTATTAAAGCCATCACCAACTACAGCGGAGAACCATCTGCATATGCTGGTGATGCACCCCCCTACCCCCTACCCCCCACGCACCCCCCACACCTCGCGGATGAGTTGAACAACTTCTATGCGTGGTTTAAGGCATGAAATAATGTGGAAGCAAGGAAGGTCATATCACCATATCAATGACCAGGCGTTGAGTCTTATCACGACTGATGTGACGCAAAACCTTTGCAGAGTCAACGCACATAAGGCTGCTGGACCACATAAGATCTCTTACAGAATGCTCAGAGGATGATCGGACGTGCTAGTGGATGTTCATGGACATATTTAACATTTCCCTGAGTTGTGCCACAGTCCCAACGTGCTTCAAGCCACTACTATCGTCCCTGTGCCGAAATATTCTTCAGTATCTTGCCTTAATGACAACTGTTCCATTGCGTGCACACATCAGCATGAAGAGTTTCGAGCTGCTCGTGATAAGGCAGATTAATACCATATTGTCCACTGCTGCCACCCACCTTCACTGGACAATCTGCAGTTTGCATATTGTTCCAAACGCTCAACAGGTGATGTCATCTCCACCACCCTGAATCTGGCCCTCACCCATGTGGTGAAGAAGGACACCTACATCAGGTTACTGTTTATTGACTTCAGTTCTGCATTCAACAGCATCATTCGTCAGCACCTGTTTGGAAAGCTGAGTCTGCTCGGCTTGAATACGTCCCTCTGTAACTGGATCTTGGACTTACTGACTGGGAGACGCTAGTCAAACCGGATTGGAAACAACATCTCCAGCAGCATCACACTGAGCACGGGGTCACCACGGGGCCTTGTGCTCACTCCACTGCTGTTCACCCTGCTTTCACACGACTAAGCATTGATTTCCAGCTTAAATTATTTTATTATGTTCGTTGTTGACACGACGGTAGTGGGTCTCATTAGCAGGAACGAAGAGTCAGAGTACAGAGAGAAGATGCTATGGCTAACGGACGAGTGCAGAGCCAACAACCTGTCTATGAACGTGGACAAAACGAAAGAGATTGTTGTTGACTTCAGGAGAGCACACACCGATCACTATCTTTTGAATGTCGATGGTTTCCCACGTGGAGATTGTGAAGAGCACCAAATCTCGTTGCATCCATCTGGCAGATAATCTCACCTGGACTCTCAACACCAGCTTCATAGCCAATAAAGCCCGGCAACAACTCTATTGTCTGCATAGTTTGAGGAAAGCCCATTTGACATCCCCTATCTTCACCGCGTTCTACAGCGGGTTAATTGAGAATACTGTGCGCAGCTGCATCACTGCCTGGTTCGGGAATTGCATCGTCTTGAATTATAAAGCCCGTCAACCGGAGGTGAGTACAGCTGAGACGATCATCGAATCCTTCTTCTATCCATTACAGACATGGTTAAGACATGCTGCATCTGCAAGGTCAACAGCATTGTGGCCGACCCCAAACATCTTTGATTCAAATTCTTCGCCCTCCTGCCATCTGACATAAGATACCAGAGCATGCAGTCTCTCACGGCCAGACTTTGCAAGGGTTTCTTCACCTAAGCCATGAGACTTCTTAACACTGTATGATCCCACACTCTTCTATTTACAATTTTTCGACTACTTTTTGAATGGCTGCTAAAGCAATGTTTCATTAATAATCATTCATTAATGCAATGCAATTTGTCACGCGTTGTCTCTAGTGTCTTGTCTTGTCACTGCACTCTCTTGTATGTTTTGCATGTGTATGCACTTTATGCTGCCCTGTGTATGACTGTGCTGTCCTGTTGTCAATGTGTTCACATAGAATCTTGGTCCTAGAGCAACGCTGTCTCGTTTTTATTGTACCAGTTGTATATGGTAGAAATGACATCAAGACTACTCCACTCTCTCTCACACACTCTACACTCTGCTAAATCCATCCAAGACACCAAGGAATTATTGTAATCCATTAGAATTTTTTCTGGATTTCCTCGAACCTGATTTACTGCATTCGTTGCTCCTGGTGTGGTCTTCTTTACACCAGAGAGACCTAGTGCAAAATCGCGGACCGTTTCAGGCAACATCTATGGTCCGCTGTGCTTTTTCCAGATCTACAGTTAATGATAAGGTTCTGGGAAATGTTACTGAACAAAGAAACCTTGGAGTGCAGGTTCATAATTCCTTGAAAGTAGAGTCGCACGTCGATAGGATCGTCAAGAAGCTCCTTGGTATTCTTTCCTTTATTGGTCAGAGCATTGAGGTGAGGAGTGGGGAGATCATGTTGTGGTTATTCAGGACACTGGTTAGGTCACTTTTGGAATATTGAGTGCAATTCTGGTGTCATTCCTATCAGAAGGATGTTGTGAAACTTTGACAGGTTCACAAACGATTTACAGGGATGTTCCCAGCGATGGAGGACTTGAGATATAGGGAGAGACTGAATAGGCTGGGGTAGTTTTCCCTGGATCATCGAAGGCTGAGGCGTACATTTTTAGAGGTTTATGAAATCACAACAGATATGAATAGGATAAGTATAACAGGTCATTTTCCTCGGGTGGAGGCGTCCAGAACTGAGGGCATATGCTTATGCTTAGAGTTGAAAGGTGTACAAGGAACCTAAGAGGCAATGTTTTCACACGCTGGATTGGAGGTGCGTGGAATGGGCTGCCACAGGAAGTGGTGGAGTTTGGTACAATTAAAACAGTTAAAAGCTATCTGGATGATTCTATCAATAAGAATGGTTTAGCGGGATATAGACTACGTGCTGGCAAATGGGAATAGATTAGGTTAAGATATCTGGTCTGTATGGACGAATTGGACCGAGGGGTCTGTTGCCGTGCTGTGTAGCTCTGTGACTCTGTTAATCTCGAATAATCACAAATTGTGTGTCTGAAATATTATCTCAGCTTGTCTTTCAATAGATCCTCGAAAATGAAGCATTCATCGTCTGCAGTTATATGTTTTGCATTGTTTTATTCCCACCCGAACATCCAAAATGTATGACAGTTCTTCACTTGTGTTGACACTTACTCATGTTGGAAGTAGGTGACTTTTTTATGTCTCGACGTATAATTTATTCTTTTAGGCGACTTGGTCAGTTTTGAAATTACTTCTGACTCTTTACAGCCGAACATTAACTTCAAATTGAATGGAAGCTCAAGCTCCACGATATCCAAAAGAACGAGTGAGTATTAAACACTTCAACGCTGTGAGCAGGGAGACCCCATTGGATTTCAAATCCAACGCCTTAACCACACGGTCATGTCAATTTTCATAGGCAAGCAGCCGAACGTATGGAAGATATAAGTTGTCGGAAGAACAAATTTCAAGATGCAACGATTTCGCCAAATCCTTTGCACAGACCGTGACGAAGGTCACCTTTTCAGGTTGACCCGCTTTCATCATAACCTGGATTCTGACATAGCTGAATTTTCAGGAATGGCATTCGTAGAGTTATAGAGGCACGGAATTTACACCACACGAAATGAAGTCCTTTG
>NW_025213475.1:0-3887 GCF_004010195.1 Chiloscyllium plagiosum | reverse complement strand
TGTAGAAAGTCTGATGTGCAGACTTGTAGAAATGCATATTGGCGTCGTTTTCAATAAGTCATTGAAGTCTGGCAGTAATTACAGAAATCTGTTGTGAAAGCTGCAGAATGACAAACATTCCAGCTGAAGGATTTTAGGGCACGAGAAAGAAGTCTTATTTCCAATGTATGGTAGCTCAGCGAGACCGCACTTGGAGTACAGTGCATGTGAGATAATCTCATCGAATGTTGCAAAATATTGGAAGAGACAAATAGGAATGGTGCAGTTTAATTGTGTTCACTCCTTGATGAATCTGTAAGCAGGCGGGCAAAAGTTTAATGTAATACATTGTGATTTATGACCACGATGAGGTCTTTTTGATTTTAGTCTAAGCCATGAGAAATTTTACAGTTCTCCACTGAAGTGAGCCTTGGATATTCAGTCTTTGAGTTCCTTTAAGTTGTTCGTTAAATTTTGGAATTATCAACGGCCTGAAGCTTTATGTGGTTGTGCGTGTACAAAGCTTACATCTATTCGAACGCCCATTATCAACTTAAATAGCTGAGAAGGCTTTCCCGAATAAATCGCTCTTCTGTCCATTCACAATTACACTGCGTACACTCTAAAGATACTTTTTTCAGAGTGAACCAGATCCGTTGACAACTCTCTCTCTCTCTCTCACTCTCGTGTAGGGCTGTTCCTTGGGCTGAAAACGCATTTTAACGATAAAATTAATTTAATTGTATTTTTTTTGTTAGTGAATATAAAGGTCATATTTCATGCACATGAAAACTGCCCTGCAGCCAAAAGTCCAACGTTGAGATAACATTGACTGTGTCACAAAAATAATCACAGAATGTTGCCAAACAAAGCTATCTGAGCCGTGCGTTGAAGCACCTGACGTCAGATGGAGATAAATGCCCGATTGGATTGAAGACAGTTATTAGAATCACAACACTGTTATGGTGGTAAAAGACGCCATTCGTCATGTCGTAGAGCATAAGGCATAGGAGCAGAGATTAGGTATTTAAGCCCATTGGGTCTACTTCACCGTTCAATCATAACTGATCAGTTTTTCAACCTTTGTCTCCCGCCTTCTCCCCGTAATCCTTGATTCCCTTGATACTCATTAACCTATCTATCTCAGTCTTAAATATACTCAATGACCTGCACTCTATAGCACTGTGTGGCTATAAATCCCCTTGACTAAACACACGCTGGCTGAAGAAGTTCCTGCTTCATTCCGTTGTAAAAGGTCTTCTCTTTGCCCTGAGGCTGTGCAAGTACAAGTCTCTCCCAAAAATGCGAACATCTTTCCAACATCTACTCTGCCTTGGCCATTCAGTGTTCTTTATGTTTGAATGGCATCCACGTTCATCCTTCCAGACTCCACCGTGTGTAAACCCAGAGGGGTCAAACTTTCCGCAAACGTGAAGCATTTCATTATTGCGACCATTCTATTGAACCTGCTCTGAAACGTGCCTGGTAGCAATTGCTAAATGAGAATCATTACCTCAAGAAAATCTCCTGATTTTTCGCCTTTACTTTGCACACTATTTCTATCCATATAAACTACCCGATGTTGTCTTGAATGCCTCAATTATTTTTTGTCTCCAGGACATTTCCATTTCATGCTTTCCATTCTCTAAATTCTCACTGTCGATTTTTGAAAATTCATTCATGAGTTGATTATGAGGCTGGCTATGTCAGCATTAATTGTCCAGCTCGAATTGCTTAGAACGCATTGAGTTTCAACGAGATTTGTGTGGATCTAGATTACATTATGCCTGGTCTCCCACCGGAAAGGACATGAGTGATTCTAATGATGAACCTATGGCAGGTACCTCGACTCACCACCTTGGCAGCAGAACACACATAACATTTTCAGCACTGAAAATAAGTTTTATTTAAAAATATTCTATGTAATCATAATGGAATGTACGGACAAATTCTTATCGGGTGAAACAGATATTGAAAGCATATTGCATTATATTTTTCATCCCAAAGGACAGTCTTGTAAGTTGGCTATATTCTGAAGAAGATAGGAGTAGTCATCAAGGAAAATATGTTTTTCTGCATGCTAGATCAGTTCGTTCTTTCCTTCTTTTAGACAGTGTCAAAAAGAACGAAATGCCAACGACGCCTTTTGTCATAACTCGGAGGTAGTGAATACAAAATGGTTCATTGAAACACTTAGTTATATTTTACCTGCACGTGAACGTCTATTGGTAGATAAGAATCTCGCACAATCAAAAGATTTGCAGGTTAGCGGGACTGGCCATGCGACATTCTCCATACTGTTCAGGGATGTGTTGGTTAGGTGCGTTTGTCACATGTAAACGGAGTAGGGGAATGAGTCTGGGTGTGTTATTCTTTGGAGGGTTTATGTGCACTTGTTGGGCCGAATACCCTGTTTCCAAATTCTAGGGATTCTATTTTAAAAATGGAACATTGCTAATTTCAGCTAACATGCGCCTGCACATATCCTCCAGCCACCACACTGTTCACCCCAACTATACCCTACCAAAACCACAATCAACTGACGCGATGTCCTGCGTGTATGTAAATTGGAAAATGCTGAAATTTATGGAAGATACACAGTTTAAAATGAAACGTGATTTTCCAAATATGGGGCAGTGATCTAGTTAAACTTAATCAGAATCGCCCAATTGAAGTGTTGTTACCACACATAACAAAATCAGTTGAAACACGTGGGGGCTCAAATTGGTAAATTTCTTCAGTTCCAAAAAGACTGCATTGTAGATCTTTTCCCAGGTGTGTAGTGTAGTTTATAAACTGTGATGCATCTTTATTTTTATATCAGAAAGTGAGGAAGATGTAGCCTTTCGAATCCTTGATTGCCACTTGCTTTAGTGCGGATAGAAAGTGAGCACGCCCACAGGATTGAATGGAAAGTCAATACTCCTTCAATATTTCTGACAACTTTCCGCTTCCATAATGAAGAGAATGATTAGATTACATTACAGTGTGGAAACAGGCCCTTCGGCCTAACAAATCCACACCGACCCGCCGAAGCGTAACCCACCCATACCCCTACATTTAGCCCTTACCTAACACGGTGGACAATTTAGCATGGCCAATTCACCTGACCTGCACATCTTTGGACTGTGGGAGGAAACCGGAGCACCCGGAGAATGTGCAAACATCACATAGTCAGCCGCCTGAGGCGGGAATTGAACGCGGGTCTCTGGCGTTGTGAGGTAGCAGTGCTAACCACTGTGCCGCCCACAATGATGCAATTGTTTCAGAAGCAAATCTCGTGCAACCGAGAAAACAGCTTCAAAGCTTAATTCCCGGAATAGGTCTCAAACCTGAATTACATTGAAGATAGGACCAACTCTTAAACACTAAACCGCCAGGGAACTACAATCACAGGCATCCGTCAAAATTAACTGGAACATGTTGTTTCAACAATTTTTCAATGTCCTTCAACTGCAAGGAACTGCACGAACGTTTGTTTCCATTGTTACCGAACAATTGACAGTCAGAAAAACCTGTAATGGATACTTTTGGCCCACGCAATCAACTCTGACGACCCAAAATAATACATTTATGTCCCCGCTATTCATCATCTACATTCGCCTCGTCAGCATTAACATCAGAAAACTGAGTATTCGTTTTTGTGTGATGCTATTGCCTTTTACATGCACTCCATGTGAGAGTCAGTCACGTTCAACACATCGCCATTCAGACATAGTAACGCTAAAACTAGGAGCAGGAGTAGGTCCTTCAAACGTAATCTGTGATTCAAGATAATCTTGTTTAACCCATTATCTCCTCACCGAATTCTTGCTTTCTCTCCACGCACTTTGAAGCCTTTGATTATCAAATAAAATTAACGTATTCTGCCAGAGACTCGGTGACCTGGCCTCCACAACCTTTTGAGG
>NW_025213474.1:20426-33459 GCF_004010195.1 Chiloscyllium plagiosum | reverse complement strand
ACATACTGCCTTCCATTCTTCCTGAAAAAGCTGGCAGGTTATACATTCCGTTATATTCCACTTGGGAAAGTATTATTCATTGACTTTACCTGTCCATATCAATTTGCAGACTCTCCACATTCTCTTGATAATTTAATGTCTTGCTTACCTTAGTGTCATCACCAAACTTAGTAGCAGTCCATCTGTTCTACCATCCTGATCATTGATATTGATTGTAAACAGTTGAGGACCCAGCACTGGTCACTGTGTGACTCCAACGTTTACGTTCTGTCAAACTGTTTAAGACTGATTTATCCAGAGTGCCTGCTTCCTGATAGATAACCAGTCCTCCCCCGTTCCTGTGGAGCACAGTCGAAGGGCTGAATAAGAAAGAGAAACTATCCAGCCTCTCAAGCCTGTTCCACCATTGAATACAATCATGACTGCTGTCATCGCCGGCTCAGTTCCATTCCCCTGCCTGCTCTCCATATCCCTTCATTTACTCAAAGTCCCAGCATCCCCTGCACACTGGGACAGTGAACTACACAGATTCACAACCCTTTGAGAGAAGAAAGTTCTCCTCACTCCTGTTTTAAATCTGCTAATCCTAAAACCATGATCTCTTGTTCTAGTTTGCCCCAGATGAGGAAATATCCACTCCACACCGACATTGTCAATCACCTTAAACATCCTTCAGGCCTCAATGAGGTCTCCTCTCATTCTTCTAAACCTAGAGTCCATCGGCCTGAACTGCTCGAACTCGCTCGCTTTAAAAGACAAATTCATCTCTGGAATCAATCTAATGAACTTGTTCTGAACTGCCTTTGTTGAAACAACATCACTCCTGCAGTCAGGACAACCAACCTGAACACAGTCCGTCAGTTACCGTCTCTCTCATATCTTGCAGAGTTGCAGTAATTCTCCCCTCTATTTATACTCTATACTTTAATAAGTAAATGCTGAAAATGCACTTGCTTTTCCCATTCCCTGCTGTACCTGCATGTGAGTTTTCTGTGGTCTGCACAAGGACACCCAGATGCCTTTGCAAGTAAGCACTCTGAAGTTGCTGTCCATTTCCATAACATGTTGGATTCCGCTGGGGAATATCCTCGTTAAGTTTTTGCTTCAAGATGTTGGCACATTCATCTAAACTGTTCATGCCCATTTGTAAATGTTCTACATCTTCATTACATCAACCTACTTTTCCACTTGTTTTAGTGTCAGCTGAAAATGTGGCTGTGGATGGTACATTGTCAGGTCATGCGGTCTGAACTCAATGGAACCCCAAAAGTTGCCACCCACTAACGAAACAACTATTCTATCTCTCTGCATTTTGTTGGCTCACCAGCCCACTATCCAGGCGAATAACTTCCTCCCAAACCCATGTCCTCTTATTTTACAGCGTAATAATTTGTGCAGCGTTTAATCAATCCCTTTTCAAAGTCCAGGTTTACTCCTCCAGGATACCTATTGTCTAACTTTGCATGTCACATCTTTAAAGAATTCGAGCAAACAAATGCTTAAAAAATGCTGATTCTGATGTATTCTGGTTTTACTTTGCAAATCCGCTGTTGTTAATTCATTAATAATGGAGTCTCACAATTTCCCTTAATTCCCAACAGTTTGCTCACAACCTTTTGTTGACAAGTGAAGATGATTATCCTAATTTCTAACTTTTCTGTACCCTCTACGTTCCCTTTCCCGTGTTCCTCTGAAACAGGTACAAATCTTTAAAAGATCTACCCCAATTGCTGTGTAATAGGCATGAGTGTCTGAATGGATTCGCTCAGTTCCTGGTTTACACGCTCAACGGGCTGAATGTCCCCATGGTGTTCCTACATTATAGTCTCAATGGACGGAATGTCCTGATTTACAGATTCAAAACCTGCTTCTCCTCTTCCTGATAATATGTCAGAAGCCTGAGGGATTGTGGAATTTTCCTGTTGCTGTGCAATATTTTGAGGGGCTGAAAGGTCTCTTCATATTCCTTCACAACAGGCTAGAGATACTGAACAATCACCTCCTGCATCCCTGAAATGGGATCGAAGGAGTGATTTGTCTTCTTCTGTTCCCATACAACAGACACATGGGTGAATTACCTCCACCTTTCCGTAACAAGTCTCAAATAATTTTATCTCCTTCTTTATTTCTCGTGCTGAATGTCCTCCTGTTATTCTAGTGTACCAATCTCTTCCAGTTCCTGTGTTAGCAAATTGAGGAGCCTGAATGGACTGATCCTGTTGCTGCATAACAGGATACTGGTGCCTCGTGGCCGACTCTGTGTGCAGTGTTATAGACTCGAGGGGCTGAATTTAGGGGCTGAATAACCTTGTCCTGTTCTGGTGTAACAGGTTCGAAGTCCTGAATACCCTTCTGCTGTTCCTGTGTTACAGGCTGGAGAAATGGAATTGGTTGTGTAATTGGCTTCTGTTGCTGACACTTTCCGGTTTTCTATGTAAAAATAAGGTCACTTTTCAGTCTTGTTAACTCTCATGCGTATTGGATCAACCTGATAATCCATTCCTTGTAAGTTAACCGCTTCATTGCGGGAATCAGTTGAAGGAACCATTTCTGATCTGCTTCCAATATAGCAATATCCTTTCTTCAGTGAGGAGACTAAAGCTGTGGACACAACTCCAGATGTGATCTGATTATAATCCTGTACAGCATCAGCAACACTTTACCAGTCGGCTGTAAGGTTCCCAGCCAGGTTAGAGCACGCTCAGCTGTCTGGGGGAATGCATACCATTGTTGAAAGATCATTGTCCTTCTCTACTCCACGAGCATAACGGGAGATCTGGTGAAAATGTCATAATAACACTTGAGAATAACGAACACCCGAGCTACAAATCTTCACCCAAACTTTAAAATGAGTATTAATTAGATTGTGAAGGGGGCAAATGGGTTCCTTAATTAAGTGCAAGACAAACGATTCACAAACAGGGCAAGTTCATTGGGAGACCAGGAGAAAGAATGTGTGAAGAATGGAGAACAGCCATAATGCGGTCAGGCTGTGGAAGTATGGAATTGAATAAAAACTCCTTCAGGATAGAACGTACCAAGGTCTAAAGTGAGGTGTTACTCGAGGTTGAGTTGTGCTTCATTGGAGCACTACAGCAGCCCAGGACTGAAATGTTAGCATGAAAGCAAGGTACTTTATTTAAATGGGAAGCAATGAGAAGGTCAGGGTTATTCCCACAGACAGAGTGGGAGTGTTCCTCAAAACAGTTTCTGTTTGGTCTCCCCAATGTAAAGGAGACTGCATTGTGAGCAGCAATGACAGGAGACACAAAAGAGTACAAGTGAAAGAGTACAAGTGAAATGCTGCTTCATCTGGAAGGTGTGTATTAGGTTGTTATGAAATAACGAATGTGTCCGCGATCTTTTCAAATGTCCAAATTTATTTCTTCTTAGATGTGGACCACCTAGTTCCACAGCTTGGAGAGAGGAAGTACTATAGGTGCGGGAGGCCAGAGTTAATAAACTTGGAGCTGGATAAACACAGCAGACCAGACAGAATCAGAGGAGCAGCAAAGGCACTATTTTGATATTGGGCCTTTCGTCAGGACTGATGAGGAGGAGGGGAGCCCAGAAATGGAGTGATAGGATATGGAAGGATGGCAGGTAGATATGGTGGTGGTAGGCACATGCAGGAATGAGGTTACTGTGATTGGTCAGTGGGAAGGATGGAGCAGATACAGGTGTGTCTGGTCAGGAGAAAGGGACATTGGATAAGGCTGTGGGTAGAGGGCTTTTGAAGCGGCTTCAGTCAATATTGAGGCCACTGGGCTATCAGCTTCAAAGCTAAACTCTCAGGTGGTTTTCCTCTGACAGTGGACTGGCTAAGGATGGGCATGTCGCCAGGTGAGTGGCAGTGGAAATTAAAATGAATGGTAACTGGAAATTCGGGTTGGTTGTTTCGTGCAGAGCACTAATACTCCACACAGAGCCTAATCCTGACCTACCGAGCTCGTCTCCAACTCCCAACGTGGTCTCCTCTATTTTGTGGAGACCAAAGGGAGACTCAGGGACATATTCAATGAGCATCTGCTCTCTGCACACTTTAAAAAACTCAGCATTCCAGTTGCCATTCATTTCAATCACTCCCCTCCCCGTGTTCATCCGGCAACAGGTCCACCTTTGGCCTCCTCCACTGTCAGAGTGAAGCCAAACAGAAACTGGGGAACACAACTTGATATTTCAGCTGGAGACCTTCCAGCTCAATGATCTCAATATTGATTTCACTGGCTTCAAAATTTCTCTACCCATGTCCCCTTCCCTGACCTGACCAAAGCCGTCCATCTTCCCATTCGTATATCTGTGGCAGCCTTCCCACTGACCAATCACAATAATTCCCTGCCTGCATCCCCCTATCGCCATTCCACCTACCCTTCCACCAGCCCTACTGCCCTCCCTCTATTTACTTCCCGGCTCGCCTTTCCCACCCCAATCCTGATGAAGTCTTTCTGCCTGAAACGTTGACTGTCGTCTTCCTAGGATGGTGTCTCACTTGCTTTGCTTTTTCAGCTTCATATGTATTGGCTACATAGTTGCACGTTGAGACCTTATCAGCAACAGGTTTTATTGTGCTTTTTATGCATTCCTTGTTGTCTGTTTACTGACAAGCTTATCTCAACATTCTCACAAGCTTATCTCAACATTCTCACTGCAGGATCTAGGAAACAGTCTTTTTGTCACTAATGCTCCTGCCTGCTTAGAACTGATTTCCTTTGTTTTAAACGTACTTTCATCGTTGATGTTCGCAATGGCATTGTAAACGTAACTCTTGTTATGCTGTAGCTTAATCACACTATTTCCAATATACTTCACAACTTCCTTGTTCTTATACTCCACACATCTATTCATAAACCCAAAGATCCAATAAGTCCTTCTATAATTTCCTGTCTTCTGTGTCCCTCTCTCCTTAAATGGGGAGGTTACATTTACCAGTCCTCCCTCACTCCAAAGTTTCCTGAAAGATCACCAGCAATGCCTCCACAATTACATTCGATATCTCTTTAGAACTACGAGCTGTTGTCCAACTGGTCTCGCTGATTGATTCAACTTCACCTTTCCTAGCACCTTCTCCTTACTGAGGTCAGTATACTCACCTCTATACCCTGACTGTCTTGAAGTTCTGGCATTTTGCTGGTGTCTTCCACCGTGAAGACTGATGTAAAGTATCTATTCAATTCCTCTGCCATTCCATTGCTTCCCATAACTACTTAAGCCTCATTTTCCAACAGTCCTTTGTTTGTTTATTACTCCCTGTCTTCCTTGTTATATATCTAAAAATCGCTTTCCATATTTTTTTACACGATTAAGAAGCGTAATATTATATTTCACACTCTCCTCCCATTTGCTGTTATTAGTTATCCGTGCTGGAATTTGTAGACTTCGTAATCCTTTGGATTCCCAATAATCTTCATCACATTGTGTGCATTTGCTTTTGTTTTTATGCTTTCCCTGAATTCGTTATCACTCACGGTTGACTTGTCTTCTGCTGAATATTGTTCTTTTTACTTGGGATGAGTTTCTGATGTGCTGATGAATTATCTCCAGATACCTCTGCCATTGCTGCTTCACCATCTTCCCGTGCTCAGCTTCCCTTCCAACTAACTCTGACCAACTGCTCCCTCATGTCTTGTAGTTACATTACTCAATTATAAGACAGCACATCCAAAAGTGAGCAATAGATGTAAACAGAAGGAGGGAAGTCTGAGGCATGGGACAGAAAGAACGATTGGACGATTTATTAATTAGATTAAAAGAGAAATCGAGAGACAGAGAGAGAGAATATAGACATGGAGACATAAAAATAGAGAAGTCTACATGACTGATAGATATAGATGTACATCTGTATTTGGTTTGACAATTCCTGTGTGTTGTGGTCCTTTATACAGTGTATGTGCAACAGATTAACATGTTGAAATGTGGGTCTGATGCCAGAACTTTTATCTCCATCAATATGACAGGCAACAGCTGTTGACAGAACCAGCAGGCCAATGTATATGTTTCCCGGTAGAAAATTGATTAACTGAAATAAATTGTAACACAAGAAGCAGGAATTTATAACATACATCCTGATAAGAATTAGAGATTAGGTCTGGGAATGCAAGGAAGAGGTAAGAGGCAGAGTGTACGTTGAAAGAACGGGAACATAACATCTCAGCTGAAGACTAAATAACATGTTAACGTTTTATAAATTTTGTACATCACATGTATCATTTTTGTTAACTATGTCTCCCTTGTTCATTCTGAATATGGTGCACACATATGAACAGTCTTATGTATCTGCACCTACGAATGCACACACACACAGACACACTCACACACGCACAGACACAAACACAGACACACAGACACACGCACAGACACCCACCCACACAGACGCGCACTCACACACACAAACACACACACTCATTCACGCACAGACACACACACACATAGACACACACACTCACACCTAAACAGACACACACTCTCTCTCTCTCTCACACACACACTGATCAATCATTGTTCGGCCATTCCATTTCAAATTATCCTGTTTTATTTACACTGTCATTTGCTATTCCTTCTTCCGAATATATTCTGTTTGTTCCTCGACATTTGATTTTATTCTGTCTGTCAAGAAGACCTTGGGAACTTGGGGGATGTAACTTTACTCCTCATCAGTCTCCACAGTCACTGTCTTCTATTCCTTTCTGTTTCTTAGCCCATGGAAAATACATACTCTGTCTGACCCTTGAATCCCGCTAAACAGGTCACTTTTTTTTTAGATTACATACAATATGGAAACAGGCCCTTCGGCCCAACAAGTCCACATCGACCCTCCGAAGAGTAACCCACCCAGAACCATTCGTCTACCCTCTATTCACCCCTGACACTATGGGCAATTTAGTATGGCCAATTCACCTAACCTGCATATCTTTGGACTGTGGGAGGAAACCGTTGCACCCAGAGGAAACCCCCGCAGACACGGGGAGAATGTGCAAACGCCACACAGACAATTGCCCAATGCTGTTCAGTAAACAAAACATGTACTTTTAGGCTAAGGCTACAACAAATCTAAAAAAGAAAAGACATACAAACTGTGCAATAAGATGTTTCCACCTTTGCAAGCAAATTATTGAATTACATTGTGGAAATGATAATTAACTGATAAAAGTTAGGAGAGGATAATCCAGCGAAATACGTAGCACAGCGAGAGAATAACAAGCGATTACATTTAAATTTGAGGATCATGGACTAACATTTCGTATGTCCAGAAAAAAGATGATGATTTTGTGAGAATTTGCATTTTCCCCATGATATGTAATTCCCAGTAGTTCACATTTCAGTGTGGAGACCCCATGCTGGTTGAGAGGGAGCTCCAGGCTCTGAATGAATTCTCACCGTCTCAATGTGCAGTTGGTGTGTGTCTCTGCACTGTTCATAAATCTATCAGCAGCCTTAATGCCTTACTCCTGAAATAGTTCGCCATTCCCACCAGCCTCTGTCCTCTATAGGAGTACAATAATGTCTTTTCGGAGATAGAAGCCATTTCCTTGAGACTTAGCACAAACCATTCACTTTTCCCTCTCACGTTCAGCAAACCAAGTTAAAATGACACATGTGTACCACGAGCAAAGGAACCAGGAGGAGCAACATAGAGCAGTCTATCTGAGTAGACTCTGCTTCACTATTTGTCATGTTGGGGCATCAAAGGCATCTTTCTATTTCTGTAAACGTGGTTTGATAGGCTGAATGGCCAGGTCCTGATCATCTGGAAGCAGCTCAAGGACCTGACTTGGCGACTCCAGCTCCTGTTTAACATCTCGATGTGCTGACTACACTCCTTCACTCCTTGTGTAATAGGCAGGAAGGTCTGAATGGGCTATTCCTATTCTTTTCCAATAGTTTCAATGGATTGAATGGCATCCTTGTATTATGTTGAAACCACGTTTCGGGCAGAAGCTTTTGCTCAGAAACGGCAATTCTCCTGCTCCTTGGCTGCTGGCTAACCTGCTGTGCTTTTACAGCGCTATTCTCTCGAGTCTTCAGTCACTGAATGGTCTCCTTTGTTTCTGTGCACCAGGCTATCGGTGTAAATGAACTCCAAACGCTCCTGTCTTGTAGTTTTGAGGAACTGAATGGAACATAGGAACGTAGGGCTGAGGAGTAGGAGTGTGTCATTAGACACTTTAAGCCCTCTCAACTAGGCAGTAAGATCGTGGCTGACCTGGATGTGTTCTCAGCCCCACTTCCATATCTGTAGTTCATTGTCCTTTACTGTCCAATATCTAACTACCATAGCTTTGACTAAATGCACACACACAGGCACCACAAACTTCTGGGGAAGAGCATTCCAACTCAAACAAACCTTTGTGAAATTCTCCTCTTCGGTGTTCAGACTGGGGTTAGACCAATCAATGTTTCCTTTTGTTAATCCCGTTCCTCCATTGATCATGATAAATTTTAAATGCAACTAGGTTGGTGATATGACCAATGATATAGGTCTCAGACGAGGTCAGGTTCTTTGCTGGGGACAAGTCAGCTCTATATCTTACATTTGCAAGAATAATTCACCAAAGCAAAGTTACTCAAAGCTAAGATGAAAAAATACATGGCAAATAGGTTGGACAAATATGTACATTAATATTTATCTTTCAATGCATACTGAGATGCAGTCTGTGCATACACACAGACACACACACTAAGACACACACGTGTCACACACTCAAGTGCACACAGACACACACATACACATGCCTAAAGACAAGCAGGGAAAGAAACTCTGCAAAATATCAGCTTGAAATAACTTTGTCCAAGCAATAGTTAAACTCAAGACAAAATTAAATTAATTAAATGTTATTCGGCCTCTGAGGTTGTTCTGCTCACACAAGCAGTATTTATTCCTGGAACAGTCGGATTGGCTGAATTACCTTTGATTTTAGGCTGTGGGGAGATGCCAATGATTCCTCAACAGTAATCCTACATGAATGGTAACGATGACTGAACGGTTTTCATCTCTCATACATTGCTGCGAGAAGGAACAAGAAAGAGAGGGAGCAATAAGCAGTGGCTTCTCCAGCATTCTGAATTTTCTCCATATCTCAACAGAAATATACAATAATGTTACCTGACCACGAAACTGGACCACGTGAGGCCTCCTTGAGAATTCTCAGAACTGTATGACTTCGTCCCTGTTCTCTGCTCCATGTAGGAGTTTTAATGAAGATACGTGTGTATGTGTCCTCATATTTTTGTCCAATAAACTCATAGCTGCATATTAATTGTTTTCTTATACTATGAAAAGAGTATATAACATATGCATGTTGTTTTCTTACATTTAAATCCTCAGTTCTAGACTCCCATACCAGAGAAATTGTCCATAGGCTATGCACCACATACACTCTTCTCAATATTTTATGCGGTTCAATATGAACGCCTCTCATTCTCAACCCTGAAGTGCTCTCGCCTTATAGAGGTTTGTAACATCATGAGGATCAAGGAAATAGTTAAGATCCAAAAACATTTTCCTAGCTTAGGGCAGTCCAAAACTAGAGCACATAGATTGAAGATGAGGGGAGAAAGATTTACAAGGGCCAAAAGTGGTAACTTTTCACAGAGTGTATGGAATGAACTGCCAGAGGAAATGTTGGAGGCTGGGACAGCTACGTATTTACAGCCATTTGAATGAAGCCATTTGAATGAACACAAAGGTTTTATGGGATATGGGCAAAGTGCTGGCAAATGGATTGTGATTAATTTAGGACATCTGGTTGGCATGGACATGGTGCACCGAAGGGTCTGTTTCCGTGCTGTATGACAGAATAAGGCCTTCTTTCCAGGAGCAAGTACAGTGAAACCTCATCGCAAATCTTCTTAATCTATTGAGTATATTTATTTTTCAATTTATAGAATCATCACAGCCAACAATACATCAGATGTTGACTCAAAAATCCCCTGTACAGCTGCAGTAAAGCATCCTGATATCCTTTTTCATGAAGTAATCATTCAATATACCTTCCTAATTACTTGCTGCATTTGCATATTAACCCCGTGTGATGTATGTACCGGGTGAACAAATGCCTTTGTATAACTGAGTTTTGTGATCTCTCTTCTTTGAATTAGTTTACTGTTGTTTTACCCTTCTGCCACAGCACAAACTTTGGTAGCCCATGTTATCCTGTTTCTGCTGAAGGTTTGCACACTAACCTTCCCAGTCTATATCACATTACAGACTCTCTACCTCCACTTGACATCTTATCGAATGACTATCTTAGTGGTTGAGCCAATTGAGTTCCATTCAATCAGTTCCAACACGCAAATCATTGACATATTCTACATAGCTTTTGATGTTGCACTGATCTCTGAGGCACTTCACCAAGTTAAAGACTTCCAACCCGAAAATAAACATTTCCCCCGACTATCTATTTCCTGATAGTTACCCAGGGCTCCCCTGTTCCTGTGTAGCAATCTAGAAAGTAGGTGTGACCACCTCTTGTGCTGCGTAATGTACTGAAATGGCTGAAGAACTTCATACTAATCTATGTAAATCCTTAGAGGGGCAGAAAGGTCTCCTCATGTCTCATTGAATCGATCCTGAATGGCTGAGTGCGATCTTCCTCACTTTCTGTAACAGCATCGAGGGGTTGAGTGAGTGAACAACACATGAAGCAAGAGCAGCAGGTGGCCATTCAGCCCCTCGAGCCTGCTGCACAATTCAGAATGCTCACCGTTGATGTGATGGTAACTAAGCATCCCTTTCCTGTCTGTTCCCACTAAACATTGATTCTCTTGTTCATCAAAGATCTATATAACTCCGCCTTGAGTGTTTTCAGTAACCCAGTCTTCACTGATCCTTGGGCATGAGAATACCACAGACCACACAATCCTAAAGAGAAAGGAACATCCCTTTCCCAGTCTGAAATAGGAATGCCCGAGTTCCCCTCAAACCAATCATCATTCTTTTGACACAAGGACACAATGGTTAGGAACAGATATAGACAATTCAGCCCCTCTAACCTCCCCAAATTTCCATTAATCCTCGACATCAAGCACTGACCAGATTAACCTCCACTGAAGTTAAAGGAATTCCAGGTACAATATTTTCACAAGAGCTCAAGAAATTAGAACAGCGAACATTGAACAGTACAGCACAGTAAGAGCCCTTCAGCCCTCAATGGTGTGGCGACCTTTTATCCTACTCTAAGATTAAACTAAACTACAGAGCCTTCATCCTATTGCCATCTATGTGCCTATCCAAGAGTTACTTGAATATCCTTAATGTAGCTGATTCTACTACCACTGCTGGCCGTGCATTCCACCCACCTATCACTACCTGTATAAACAACCTGCCTCTCACATCTCCCCAAAACCTTCCTCCAATCACATTAAAATTATGTTTCCCTCGTGTTAGCCATTTCCACCCGATGAAAAAGACTCTACTTATCCATTCTATCTGTGCCTCTCATCATCTTGCACACCTCTAACAAGTCACCATTCATCCTTCTTTACTCCAATGAGAAAAGCTAAAGCGCCCTCAAACCTTCTTAATAAGACATGCCCTACAGAACAGGCACCATTCTGCTCACTCCCGTCTGCACCTTTTCTAAAGCTTCCACATCCTTCCTTTAATGGGGCGAACAGATCTCAAAACAATATTCCAAGTGTGATCTAATCAGGCCTCTATGGAGCTGCGGCATAACCTCGCAGCTCTTAACTTAATCGCCCAGCTTAGGAAAGCGAACACATCATATACATTCATAACAGCCCTATCACCTTGAGGGCTTTGGCAACTTTGAAGAATCGACGGACGTGGACCCCAAGATCCCTTTGTTCCTCCACACTGCAAAGAATCCTACCTTTAACCCTGTAATCTGCATTCAAATTCAACCTTTGAAAGCGACTTTCTCCTGAAAATGGGAAAATGGAGCAGAATCAGGCCACTTAGCCCATTGGATCTGCTGTGCAATTTGATCACAGCTGAAATGTATCTCACTTACATTCTCCTGCCTTAGCCAAATGATAATTGATTCCCCAATTAATGACATGATTATTCATCTCTATCTTAAAGACATTAAGTGCAGGAGCGTGCATGTGTTTGTTTGTGTGTCCATATCTGTATGTTTTTGTGTTGTGTGTTTAACGTGTCTGTGTATGTTTATGTGTATCTCCGTGAGACGAGGTCTTGCCATTTTTGGGGAAAATCCAATCAAATTGCGATCAACCCCTCACCACCCCCACACCTCTACGTCTGTCCCTGTTAAGTTTATAGTTATACAATGCCACCCTCTGTTCGCCTCTCCACTTGCACTAGTGTCAGTTTTTTTGTTTCTTTCAGAGGACATCAGATACTGTCAATCTCTCACATTGCATGGCTGTTTGGTTTTTCAAATAACGTCATTGGAAGCACAGAGCAGTTTCGTCTGATACCTAGCGATATCGTTCCTGAGATATCACGACCACCACTGGGTCAGTTTCAGGACTTTTCAATCTTTTCTCATTTATCATTTGTAGGAGTTTATCATAAAACATTTCAAGATAATGAACGTGCAATATATTCATTGCATCAACTTACAACTGGTTCCGTCAATCTTGCTTGGAAGCATTTGCGGTGGAAATACTTTTTAATTTGTGCACTCTTTGTCATGAATAATCTCCAAAGACAAATCACTTCCATATTGCAGAGCGAGCATAGGCATTACTTTACAGGAACATTCTCCACTCTAAGGGTCCTCAGTACGATTACAATCCTCCATATACCAAACTGTGTGTGTATGCGTGTACAGATGGTTCTGTAAGTTTGGATGGCGCTATGAGCTGCCTCCCACCCACTCCCTCCCTGTCTGAATTCCCTTATGGTTGTCACCCTGCGGTGCTGTCAACGCAGAGGAGTATGAAGGCCAGCAGAGGGGGACATTGCATCACTTTAAACAGCAGAGAGGCTGAGAGATCCGCTGTGCACATGGACACACAGATACACACAGAGACGAATACAGTCACGTAGACAAAACGCAGCGATGAAAACAGACACGCAAATTCACAAAGAGACAAATACAGACACACA